>NW_023494686.1:20000-22500 GCF_013368585.1 Megalops cyprinoides | reverse complement strand
ACCCCAGTCCACGCGCTTACACCGGGGTTGCCGGCTCCCAGCTCCTTGTCCAGTCCAGCGCCTCCTGTAGGACAGGTAGAAATTACAGACAATAATATGACAAACACATTGACATCAATTGCGAATGAGCACTTACCTGTAGTCACGCCGCTTGCGCTCCAGCCGAGTGTCCTGCAAAAAAGAAAAACAACAGTAGTAGTACAAGCAGACATCCATAACCCTGACCCCCTAATTTTGACTGAACCTGATAAGGATCGAACAAAGGAAAGGGAGGTTTACCAGGGGGCAGCAGGACCAATTTATTCACCGCTAATTTCTCCCGGGGCAGCTAACCTACAGAGGAGAAAAAGTAATGTTAGCACTTGCCCAGATGACATGATTGTGCCTTTTCCATCTCCTACCAGGTCCAATCCAGTTGAGGGGATCCAGGGTCAGCCTCCAGCTCCACTGATAGTCACGGTTGGGGAGCCCCTTCCTAGGTCACCTAACATGGGTGAGGGAGGTTACATGATGAAAGGGGCCAATAAAGGGAATAACCCCATGATAAAACCCCGTTCTGAGCCCTCACCTACCATAAAAACTGAGGTGACCCCGAAAGGGACCACTCTTTTTTATCCAAATGTTCATCCCAGAACAGATAAAAAGATCCAAGAGTGGCATTTTACAGCGAAGAAACCAATTATTTTCATTGGAGATTCAAATCTAAAACGGATCCCTTCTTTTACCAATAACTTAGTACAAATTGAAAGCTATCCTGGGGCTACGTTCTATCATATTAATGGTGTACTGAGAGGCTGCCCTGAATCCCCTGCAACACAGAAGGTAATACTTTCATTGGGCATAAATAATAAAGATCAAGACCCGAGAAAGACAGCGATTAAGCAGTTGCAGCAGCTACTCAAGACTACTGAAAAGGTTTTCCCGAATGCATCGGTGTTTGTACCTATTATCATGTTTTCTACAAATTTAACTGCAGTACAGAAAACTAACTTGACTTTAATCAACAAATATATTGCAACTTATTGCACACCTCTATTGGAAATTCATAGTAGTTCTTTTTTTACGACAGGAGATAATATTCATTGGACTCCGGCTACAGCTAACAAAATATGGAGTCACTGGTGCCGCCAGTTAAACTTATAGAGGGGGACACGCGGCACAGGCCTCCCCCCATTGTTGATCATTCCAATGTTTTAAATTTATCGCTTACCTTTCAGCTCACACAGGCCCAAGTTGAGCTGCTTGAAAAAGGACTCACCTTCATTCCACTCCCTAAGCAGGACGGACGCCGGGACCTCCAGAGGGACCTCCATGCCTACCACAGAAAAATCAAACTGTTGAGCCATTTTGATTATGAAATTGATAGAGAACACATACCGTTCACATCTCCATCTACCTGGGAACCGGAGATTACACAAGTAGATCCACACATAAAACAATTAATTCAAAGAGATAAAATAGTAATTAATGAACATACTCACCTTCATACCCGAGCAGACAATCTCACCCCTTCCCAGAGGCAAGCACTTAGTGACCTGAAAAGGAACAAAGATATTGTTATCAAGCCAGCAGATAAAGGTTCGAAAATTGTTATCATGGACAAACAGCAGTACCTATTAGAAGCCAATCGGCAATTATCTAATTCAAAACATTATATAGCCATATCAGAATCATTGCAATCAAGAACACAGAAAGAAATATGTAATATTGTACAGGATTTATATCATGAAAAGTACATCAATCAGAAACAGAGGAATTTTCTTATGGGACTAGATACACCTAGAAACAGAATATTTTACTTACTGCCAAAAATCCATAAAGAACCGGAGGCATGGACGGTCCCTTTTCAGGTCCCGCCTGGACGGCCAATTGTGTCCGATTGTGGGAGCGAGTCCTATAACATAGCACAATATATTGATTTTTATTTGAATCCCCTGTCTCATCAGCATGTAAGTTATTTAAAAGATACGTATGATTTCCTGGAGAGGATCAAACAGGTACAGGCACCTAGTAATGCTTACCTTTTTACTATAGATGTGGAAAGTCTGTACACTAACATTGACACGGAGGCGGGGCTGCAGGCGGTAAGAAATATATTTTCACGTAACCCGGACCCCTCCAGACCAGATGAACATCTCATCCGTTTATTACACATCAGCTTAACAAAGAATGATTTTATGTTTAATGACAAATTTTACCTGCAGATATCAGGAACAGCCATGGGTAAGAAGTTTGCACCGGCCTATGCAGACATCTATATGGCGGAATGGGAAACGGCGGCCTTGGCTAAGTGCCCCTTCTTGCCCATGGCCTATTACAGATATCTCGATGACATATTTGGAGTATGGACGCATAGTCTCCATGATTTTGAACAGTTTTTCCAGATCCTTAATACTCACCATCCTTCCATTAAATTGAAGTATACGTTGGAGCGGGAGTCGGTCAACTTCCTCGATACCACTGTTTTCTTCTCTTCTTCCACACACACAACCCATAGACA
>NW_023494686.1:0-12500 GCF_013368585.1 Megalops cyprinoides | reverse complement strand
TGAAAGGCAAAATGACTGCAATTTTCTAAATGTTTAAAACACGTTCATGTGAGTGTGTGTGTGTGTGTGTGTGTGTGCGCGCGCGTATTGTTGTGTTTCAAAATGTACTGATTTTAAGTGTGAAACTTGATAACATTTAAAAATTTGCAGTCATTTCGCCTTGAAAATCCCCTTTCAAATATGAAAGGTGTAGCTTTATATTTTATCAAGCAGATGGCGCAAATTGACAGTTTTTATCACTTTAGTCACGTTTTACACTTTAGGTATGTACACTTTAAAAACTGCACAATCACCAAGACACACACACAGGAAAAATGCACACACACACATACACACAATTATTTTTAAACGTTTAAAAATTTGCAGGCATTTTGCCTTGAAAATCCCCTTTCAAATATGAATGGTGTAGCTTTATATTTTGTCCACTAGATGGCAAATTGACAGTTTTAACCGTTTTATTACATTTTACTCCTTAAATGAATACACTTTAAAACACAAAAACATACAGAGAGAGGCTCACTCACACACACACACGCATGAACACAAGCACACACACACACGCACAGTCTAACACGCATACAAACACACGTGCACACACACACTCACACATGCATACGCACGCGCACAACCAGTCTCACGTAAACACACACACACACATGCACACACAGTCTCACACACATACACATCTAATTCCAGTTTCAGGCACCATACACAAATGACAAAATCCAGCAAGATGTTTCCGCACCCGGTGAAGTGATGCATTTGAACCAAACTCCTGTTATTCACCGCAAAACAAAGACCCAAGCTGTAATCCACGAGTCCACCTTTCACCTGATCATCAATGATCTCTGCACCACCTGAGAACCAAGTGAATTTCTGAGTCCTACTTCCTTCCTCTATGTCAACATCTACAATGATCTCTGCAAAAGAAAATGATAGGATGGGTTGGAATCAAACCCACAATTTCCCAATTCAGACCTAAGCATGAAACCAGACTTCTGGAGCGGTTCAGTGGGTTAATGCTGGAGTTTCTCCCTCAGCAGCACGTGGGTTCATGACCCATTTAGACAGAGCTTCTCATGGATACTTTTTCCAGTTGGACTTTCAAATCGTAGCTTTACCATTTGAATGACGCTCACCAAGAGACCAGGGTCCAAGCCGTGTCCAGAACACATTCTCATCAGTGCCCACAATGGCAGACTTGAGTACAATGAATGCATTATTGAAATCAGCCTTAACTAGCCTTAACTATAGCGGATAACTCAGAGCTCCAGCGGCTCAGTGGGTAAAAGCTATGGCTGCCACTCAGGAAAGTCTGGGTTCAATCCTCACCTTGACTCTTTTTACAATTGGCCTTTCAGATTGTAGCCTTAACTATGATGGGCGAGCAGGTGGAATCAGTGCTTCTGTGGCTCGGTGGTTAAAAGTTGCAGCTACCAGTTGAGGAACTGTTGGTTTGAAACTCACCTTGACCCTTTTTGTAATTGGCCTTTCAAATGGTAGCCTTAGCTATGATGGATGAGCAGCTACACCAAGCGCTCTGGTGGCTCAGTAAGTAAACGCTGGTGTCGCCACTCAGGAAATTGCGAGTTCTAGCCCCTCCTTGACTCTTTTTGCGATTGGCCTCTCAAACCATAGCCTTAACTTAAAGGTTTATTCTAACTTGTCATATCCTCTTCCGTCCATCTTCCGGATCCCAGGGAACGCGACAGTTTAGGGGTGGCGAGTTTTTGAATAAGCCCAAATAAAAGTTTTTTGGCTGGTCAAATTCACGTGTGTAGTGCACAATGGTCTGGTGCGTGAGTGGTGCTAGCCACCGGTAGAAGACTGGGCCACCATTTAAGGTCTGTAGGCCCCAGACCACCTTCCCTGCGTGCTGTCCAAGTGGACCCAGGGGGGCTGGATACTTACCTTGCTCTACCCAAGCGATCTTTGTTAACACCGCAAGGTTACCCAACCCCTTGAGTAGAGCCTGTGAAAGGGTCTCTTCTGTGGGGCCTTCTCTCTGGTGTGTTTCCCCCCGGAACAGCCGCAAGAGTCCCACCGCCTACCAGGTTAACCAGACAGAGACAGCCATCGGAGGAATAGAGTACCCACTCCATCTCCTCCTGAGCTGTCATCCAGCCAGGGAACGGACCAGAGCCTGGGACCCAGGTTCGGTACGTACTTCCCGAGGATGGTTGGCTTTTTTTGTCCTTTGTTCCAAAACGATATTGTCTTCGAGAGAAGTAATTATACTTTCAAACGCAAAAAACCGTACGTTTTTATCTTTAATCGTTCCCGAGATATTGATCTTCAAAGTTTCAATAAGGTCCTTATTCAAATTTTCAGCTCATTATTCCATGTTGATATCCCAAAGTGCATTTCTTTGTTCAGAAGTTTCCCACCGCAGAGTGGTCTACTATGGTGACTATAGGGGTGTCCCAGTTGGTCCATGCTTTGGGTTAGTGGAGTGTTTTCTCTTATGAGAGAATGCTTGCTTTCTGATTGGGGATTCTATCTCTAATCTCTAATGCCCCTGCTTTTGGCTTGGGCTGGTGGAAAATGGGCCCCTGCATCCTCCTGGCCCAAGATTGTGTGTATTTACGTTTATTCATTTGGCAGATGCTTTTATCCAAAACATCTTACATAGATTGCAGCTCTTTACAATGTCATCCATTTACACAGCTGGATATTTACTGAGGTAGCTCTGGGTTGGGTACCGCAGCAGTGTCCTAGCAGGGACTGAACTGGCAACCTTTTGGTTAGGAGTCCTGCTCCTTAACCACTATGCTATACTGCTGCCCTTGCCTGCTGTGTGCTCTATCCCTCCGGTGGCTGTTTCTATTTTAAGGGTTAACCTGATAGGCAGCGGGACTCTCGCGGCTGATCCAGGGGGAAACAAGTCAATGGTAGGCCTCCGTGTAACATTTCCCCCTGTGGATATGGGAGGCAAAGGAGCTAAGGCTCCCGAACTCGGCACGCGCACTCTCTAGCGACAGGAGAAGACACCCGTAAAGGATGGAGTGATTTAGTAATCAGGATACCAAACCATTACAGTAAACTTACCCATTCTCTGCAAATAGAGACACAAAATTTACAAAGGCCAATTATACAATGCCAATAGTCAGTGACTGTGGTTCGGAATCCTACCGCATCGCAAAATATATTGACGCTTATTTGAACCCTTTGTCACAACGTCATCGTAGCTTTATTAAAGACATGTATGACTTTGTGACAAAAATCAGAAAACAAGCGGTTAAAAGTGGTACTTTTCTTTTTTCAACAGATATCAATTCGCTGTATACAAACATTAATACGGAACTAGGACTACGGGCTGTGAGGGAGGCTTTTGAGAGATTCCCCGATCCCAGCCAACCAGATAATGCATTATTGGAGCTCCTTCATCTGGGTCTTACCCGCAATGATTTTGAATTCAATGGGGAGTATTTCCTACAAATTCATGGTACAGCGATGGGGAAAACGTTTTCTCCCTCATATGCGAATATATACATGGCGGTCTGGGAGGAATCGGCCTTTTTAAAATGTCCCAAATTACGAGCTGTGTACTTCTTATTTGTTGCCCAGGTAATAGGAAACTTTCTGTGTTTCTTTTAATTTATAATTTATTTTAATTCATAAATATTACAAAATTTTTAATTTATAAATATTACAAAATACGCATTTATCAGTTAAATTCATTTTTAAACAGTCACTGGTCATTCAGATTAGTATTGTTTCAGATTCAGATCGTTAACATTTCGAACGTTTCAGCTGACAGGCAGAATTTCACACATTTATTCATCCACTGAACAGTCTGAGCCAGGCCATCAACGACAGGTATTCAGCTTAGAGTGAAAAACATCCAGATATTTTAGATGGAAGGAATCTGCTAGGCACCAGACAAGCATCATCATTGGGGCGACAGTGGCTCAGGAGATAGAGCAGTCGACTGGGGATTGGAAGGTCCCTGGCTTAAACCTGGCTTATCCTGGCAGAGTGTCGAAGTGTCCTTGAGCAAGACACTGAACCCCCAACAGCTCCCAGTGGCCAGTTGGTAAGCCTGTATAGCAGCCTCTGCCACTGCCAACTAAGCTCGCCATTTCTTAATTAAAGAGTATCCAAAACTGCATCAAGTCTAGACTTGAACACAGCAAGGGTCTCTGCCTCAACTACGTGGCCTGGCAACCTATTCCATGTATTGATAACTCTTTGTGTAAAATAATATTTCCTTACATCAGTGCGGAACTTACTCTTAACTAGTTTCCATTTATGTCCTCTTGTTTTACAGACTGAACTCACCCTAAAGAATCTATTATAGTTAACCTTATTGATTCCTTTTATAAATTTAAATACCTCAATTAAATCACCCCTAAGCCTCCTCTCGCTTAATCTAAATAGGTTAAGTAACTTGAGTCTTTCCTCATAGCATTTGTATTTCATGCCAGGAACTAATTTAGTTGCCCTTCTTTGAACCTTTTCTAAAGCTTCAGTATCTATTTTATAGTGCGGTGCCCAGAACTGCACACAGTATTCCAGGTGCTATTTCTAATAATTTCATATAATTTCAATATAACCTCTTTAAATTTATACTCAATACTTTTGGCTATATATCCCAGCATCCTGTTGGCCTTTTTTACTGCTACAGCACACTGCCTAGATCCTGTTAAGCTTAGGTCAACCATTACTCCCAAGTCCTTTTCAAATTGAGCACATTCTAGTTTTTTTCCACCCATGAAGTAGTCTTGTTTAAGGTTCTTATTTCCTACATGCAAGATTTTACATTTATCTAAATTTATAAATTTATAAATTTATGACATCTGCCTGGTATCTGCCCACTTTTGGATGCTGTTTAGGTCTTTCTGTATTACCTTAGTTGATTCTATACTGTTGGCTAGACCCCCTAGTTTTGTGTCATCTGCAAATTTTACTATTTTACTACTAACCTCTGCATCAAGATCATTTTTGTATGTAAGAAATAGCAAAGGCCCCAACACCGATCCCTGCGGGACTCCACTTTGTACAGGACCCTGCTCTGATACAATTCCTCCCACAGTTACAGTCTGCTTTCTATTAGACAGCCAACTTCGAACCCACTCGGTGATGGCTCCTGTAATTCCCGCAGATGTCATTTTCAATATGAGTCTCTCGTGCAGAACTTTGTCAAATGCCTTTTGAAAGTCCTAATAGATAATATCATAAGCCTGGTTTGAGTCCAGACTTGCTGTAGCTTCCTCAAAGAAGTCCAGGAGGTTTGTTAAGCACGACCTCCCTCTGCGAAAACCGTGTTGGCTATCATTCAGAACACCATTTCGTTCCAGGAATCATTGCAAATTATCCCTAATGATGGATTCCAGTATTTTGTATGCGATACAAGTTAAGCTGACAGGCCTATAATTTCCTGGATCATTCCGGTCTCCTTTCTTGTAGATAGGTACTACACTGCCATGTTTCCAGTCATCTGGTATTTCTCCAGTTTTAAGGGATTGCTTAAAAATAACTGTCAGAGGCTTGTAAACCACCTCTGAGAACTCTTGGATATATTCCATCAGGGCCTGCTGCCTTATTTGTTTTGAGTTTTTGAAGTTTATCTAGTACTTCTGCATCATTTAAATCAATTTCCTCTATGAGTCTCTGAGAACTGACTGCACCTGAAGGCATATGCAAAAACACTTCACTAGTGAAACTCTCCACAAAGTAGCTGTTTAGTGTATCAGCAATAGCTTTGTTATCGTAAACCATAACCCCATCCTTATTTTTTATACCTCTTATTTCATCCTTAACTATCCTTTTTTGACCATAATATTGAAAAAAACGTTTAGAGTTGCTCTTTGTGTCAGGAGTGACACTATGCCCAGATAGTCCGCCCGCCACAAGAATGCCAGGACAAGGTGAGTAGGAGCAACTCTTTATTCTCTTTAAAAAACACAAATTTAACAACACAATTCATTAAATCTGAGACTCCGCTACCCCTCTCCCAGCGAAGCCCTTCTCCCTATCCTTCTATCCACCCCTGTCTGCCCTCCCCGGCTACAAACAGGCGGGAACGCTACCCAGCCGCTCACACCCAAAAAAGGAAGAAAAGAAAAAAAGGAATCCCCACACACACACACTTAGCCTCACTGCAACCACCCGTGATCTGGCGTCCCTGCCCACCTGGACGCCGGGAGAGAGAGGACTACTCGATTTCACCACCGAGGGGGAAGTGCTGCCGCTGCGGGGGAGGCTCCTCACACGCACGCACGCACACACACGCACACCACACAAGATGTACAAAACGAAACGAAAATATAAGTGGGGACGTAGCTCAGCCCGCGCCACACTGCCGGGCTTCGCCTACGTCCCAAAAAAACAAAAAAAATTAAATAAACTCCGGACAAGGCCCCCGCGTCACTCCTGCGGGGGCTGGCGGCTCCGGCGGCGACCCACGTCTTCTCCCCGGTAGTAACTCCGCCGGCTCCGCGGGATCGCACTGAGGGAGACACAGAACAGCAGCCGGTCAGCCCTCCCTCTCCACCCCGTGCTGGTGACCCACGCACTCTTGAGGTTTCGCGGTGCCACCTCCCTTCCAGCTAGGGGATCCACCTCCCCAGCACGCGCTTCCATGGGGTGGGGGCTCTCTTCGGCCCCGGCTGCGTCCGGAACCAAGCGTTGTTTTCCCCGCTCCCTCAGGGATTCACCGCTAGAGCCCCTTCGGTCGCCGCTCATCTGAAGCCGCCTAGAACGCACAAACACACTCGCGCATCCAGCACACCAAAGCAAAAACCAAAAGAAATTTAACAAAGCAACTCAAAACCCGCTCTGGGTCGCGACTCCCAGAGCTCAAAGGAAAAAAACAGCAAACCAAAATAAACCCTAAACTCAGCCGTGCCGGCACGTTCAAAAGAAAAAAAAGAAATCAAAAAACCTGGCTCCACGCTAAAATCCCGTGTGGCAACCTCCGTCAGCGTCTCTGGCGTGCTACTCCCACTCACCTGCCTAAATAGTCCCAAATAGGCATACAGACTTAAACTGCAGGAATGGCTATGAAAACATGTATACATTAAGGACACACTATCTTAATTAACATGCACACCCCTCTCTCTCTACAGGCAATTATGTTACAACCAGTTGAAGTTAGGCATACTACTTACTTTGGCACAGACGCACACAACAACAGCACAATGTTTGGTCCCCAAAGGCTTGGTCTCCCCAATTCTTCACCTCCCAGATATTGTTGTGGTACTGAGGTGGGGGAGGTCACTACCACCTTTATCTTGTCCCGTATCCCCGGCCCTATTGAGGCCCTGATTGGTGGCCAAAGGATACGGGCAGGTCCGAGGGCAAATGGTGACCTGGGGGCTGTCCTTGGGGGTGCGCCTGTGCCTCAAGTTCCCTGTGGGGGTCCTGCTGATAAGGGGAGCAGCAGGACCGGTTTGGCCAGGTTTCAGCTGAGTTGTAAACAAGTGCCTGTGAGAGGTAGGGGTGGTGCGCAAACAAAGACAAAAACAGAAACATGTGGCCCTTTTCTACAATCCTTGTGCAGCTGGATGGTGGACTTTTTAACAAATAGGCCCCAGTCCATCAGAATCCGCAACATCTCATCCACATCCTCCATCTCATCCTCCCCCATCATGGGGCCTTCCTCCTATGGGATACGCCAGCACTGTCAGTACAACAGTGGGCCTCTAAAAACAACCGCTCAGTGGTGAGCGCCCAGCCAACAGCACCACCGCAGAGGAATCGAGTTGCACGGGCCCGGTAAATGCAGTCACACGCACGTACACTGACTATGCTAAAAGGGAGAGAAGGGCCCTGAAGTCTTGACCTCCGCAGTCGTACACAGAAAATGGCTGGTGGCATTGGTGTAATCTGACTGCTCGATCATACCCTACAGGAAAAGAATCATGTCATGTGTGTCCTCAGATGCCTTATTCAGCCCAGCAACCCTGGCCTCTCATCCCCGTCCCCATGACTGGTGGAAATTTTGCATACATTATGTTAGCTATACAATCAAATTGTTCTGCAAATTTCAGTCACAACCCACAGCCTTATTGCACTCATCCTTTTACATTTACTTTCATTTATTTGACAGACACTGTCATCCAAAGTGACTTACAAGTGAGGCAGAGCACAACAAAAGCAAAAAAACCATAAGGAGTCAACAATAGTAAAAGAACTGCCTGACCAGTTCTCAATGGCTGGCCAGACAAGGTACCAGCTAGCTGGTAGGGATAACCAGTGCCTTAAAGCATTCCATTACATTTTTCATCATTTCGAGACATGAGAAATTCTTTCAGGTGGTAGTTTTTCAGCTGCTCGGGTGAGAGCGGAAGATCTGTGTCTTCCGAAGACAGAGAGGGACTCGGCAGAACCGGTGAAGTGTGGAAGTTGTGTGGGGAGAAAGTTCCGGATAGTGATTTTGCGCCACGATGCGACGGGACCACCAGACGCCGTTCACTAGCAAAGCGCAGCGTAGGCTTGTAGTAGTGAGTCCAGGTAGCTAGGTGCAGCTTTTTTGCTCGTCCTGTACGCAAGCATCAAGGCCTTGAACACGATGCGGGCAGCTACAGGGAGCCAGTGGAGCAGGACAAAGAGAGGTGTAACATCAGCCCTCTTTGGTTGTGCAACCCACTATGGCTAGGTACACGTCTAGGTTCTACGCAGGAGGAAAAGACTTGACCCCGTGTTTAAAGTATTAGGTGTTATTTTTTATTTATTTTACCCGAATAGTCAATTGTGAAATATTATGAGGCATGAAGATATCAATGTATGACATTGGACTGTGTCAATTTAGGTTTAAAATAAACTGAAATGGATTAGATGAAACAAAACAAATCCTATTCCAAATCAAACAGGTACAATACAAAACTACTAAGATACAGAATATCAATGATTAAAATAATAATGCATTGGGAAGTAACTGGGTGCACCCTTACAAACAAACAGTGTGAGTATACAAGTATAAGTGTGTGTGTGCATGAGTCTGTGTCTGCATTTTAATGTGTACTCATTTAAAGTGTAAAAGTTAATGGGAAAAAAAAAAGTTGTGCAAAAGCGCCATCTGGTGGAGAAAATACAGAGATGCACCATTCATATTTCAAAGGGGATTTTAAAAGCAAAATGACTCCAAATTTTTTTAAACGTTTAAAAACGTTTATTTGAGAGTTTGTGTGTGTCTGTCTGGGCGATTTTGTGTTTTCAAATATACACATTTAAATTAAAACAGCACGATAAGGCTGGAAAAATATGAATACGCGCCATTTATTGGAGCTAGACCATTCATATTTTAATGGGGCTTTAAAAGTCAAAATGCCTGCAATTTTTTAAATGTTTTAAAATTCTGTTGGGATTGTATGTGTGTTTGTGTGCTTCTGCGTCTGTTTGTACGTTTTAAAGTTTAAATGTATACTCATTTAAAGTGTAAAAGTTAATGGAAAAAAAAAGTTGGACAAAATACGGAGCTACACCATTCATATTTTAATGGTGATTTGAAAGGCAAAATGACTGCACCAGTTGTACCAGCGCCATCTGGTGGACAAAATACGGAGCTACACCATTCATATTTTAATGGTGATTTGAAAGGCAAAATGACTGCAATTTTCTAAATGTTTAAAACACGTTCATGTGAGAGTGTGTGTGTGTGTGTGAGTGTGCGTGTATTGTTGTGTTTCAAAATGTACTGATTTTAAGTGTGAAACTTGATAACGTTTAAAAATGTGCAGGCATTTTGCCTTGAAAATCCCCTTTCAAATATGAAAGGTGTAGCTTTATATTTTGTCCAGCAGATGGCGCAAATTGACAGTTTTTATCACTTTAGACACGTTTTACACTTAAAGTAGGTACACTTTAAAAACTGTGCAATCACAAAGACACACACACAGGAAAAACGCACACACACACACACACACACACACGCAATTATTTTTAAACGTTTAAAAATTTGCAGTCATTTTGCCTTGAAAATCCCCTTTCAAATATGAATGGTGTAACGTTATATTTTGTCCACCAGATGGCGCAAATTTACAGTTTTAACCGTTTTATTACATTTTACACTTAAAGTAAGAACACTTTAAAAACTGCGCAATCACAAAGACACACACACAGGAAAAACGCACACACACACACACATACACACACACACACACACACACACAATTATTTTTAAACGTTTAAAAATGTGCAGTCATTTTGCCTTGAAAATCCCCTTTCAAATATGAATGGTGTAACGTTATATTTTGTCCACCAGATGGCGCAAACTGACAGTTTTAACCGTTTTATTACATTTTACTACTTAAATGAATACACTTTAAAACACAAAAACATACACAGACAGAGGCTCACTCACACTCACACACACATGCACAGTCTAACACGCATACAAACACACGTGTGCACATACACACACTCACATGCATACGCACGCGCACAACCAGTCTCACGGATACACACACACACACACACACACAAACACACACGCACACACACACGCATGAACACATGCTCGCACGTCACGGGCCTGCCGATTCCTCCTCCACAACATCAGGAGGATTCGTCCGTTCCTGACAACATACGCCCTGCAGCTCCTTATCCAGGCCACAGTTCTCCCTCGACTGGACTACTGCAACGCTCTCCTCGCAGGCCTCCCAGCATGCACCACCCAGCCTCTCCAGCTCATCCAGAATGCAGCTGCCCGACTGATCTTCAACCTCCCCAAATTCTCCCATGTTACTCCCCTGCTGAAATCCCTCCACTGGCTTCCTGTCGCTGCCAGGATCAGATTCAAGACCCTGACCCTCGCCTTCTCTGCAGTCAACAGGACAGCCCCTGCCTACCTCCAAGAACTCATCCAGCCCTACACACCAGCCCGACCCCTGCGCTCAGCAGCAACTGGACGCCTTGCTCCCTGCATGGTCAAGGCAGGGGGTGCTCGTTCTGCCAGACATCGGCGTTTCGCCTACATCGCTCCCCAGTGGTGGAACGAACTCCCGGTCTCGCTACGGACAGCTTCTTCACCCCATTCCTTCAGACGGGGCCTGAAGACGCACCTCTTCAGACTCTACCTGGACTGACCCAGCACACAATTGCTGCCCCCCCCCCCGCCCATCAGTGCTGTCGTAAATCGCTGTGCTTTTTAAATTGTGCTTTTAAATTTTGTCTCTTGTTGCCGCCTTTACCCTGACGCTCATTGTGCCGTTTGAAGTTGTTGAAGTTTGCCGTTTGAAAGTGTATCGTATTAGTTGCCCTATAGGCTGTAATTGTACAAATCTGATAGTACTGTGTCCTCAAACAGACCTTGCTCTCAGCTGAGAACTGTCTCATTGTGGAACTGTACACATCCTGTCCCCGTACTGTCGCTATACTTACTGTATGCACTTTTGTAAGTCGCTTTGGATAAAAGCGTCTGCTAAATAAATAAATGTAAAATGTAAATGTAAACACATGCACACACACACACACGCATTAACACATGCGCACACACACACGCACAGTCTAACACGCATACAAACACACACGCACACACACACATCCGTGCACATACACACACTCACACATGCATACGCACGCGCACAACCAGTCTCACATACATACATATACATACACACACACACACACTCGCATACACACACGCACATGCGCACACACACACACACACACATGCACACACACACGCACACACTCGCATGAACACATGCACACACACACACGCACAGTCTAACACGCATACAAACACACACGCACACACATGCGTGCACATACACACACACATGCATACGCACGCGCACAACCAGTCTCACGTATACACACACACACATACTTGCATACACACACGCACATGCGCACACACTCATACACACATGCACACACAGTCTCACACACACACACACACACGCGTGCACATACACACACACACGCATACGCACGCGCACAACCAGTCTCACGCATACAGACACACACACACTCGCATACACACACGCATATACGCACACACACACACACACACACAGTCTCACACACACACACACAGTCTCACACACACACACACACATACGCATGAACACATGCACACACACACACGCACAGTCTAACACGCATACAAACACGCGCACACACACACAGTCACACATGCATATACACGCGCACAACCAGTCTCACGTATACACACACACACACTCGCATACACACACGCACATGCGCACACACACACACACACACACACACACATGCACACACAGCCTCACACACATACACAGACAGAAAGAGAACACATCTACTTCCACAGTTTCAGGCAACATACACAAATGACAAAATCCAGCAAGATGTTTCCGCACCCGGTGAAGTGATGCATTTGAACCAAACTCCTGTTATTCACCACAAAACAAAGACCCCAGCTGTAATCAGAAACATATTGATGCATATACAGTATAGTATTATCTTTGAATATATCATAGCATTCTTGTAGTATGCTGTAATACATTACAGTACATTAAAACAGATGCCAGTGATCCTGTTCTTAGCTGACAGGAGTGGTACCCGGAGGG
>NW_023494685.1:0-25611 GCF_013368585.1 Megalops cyprinoides | reverse complement strand
TGTTCAAAGCTGGGAACAGAGTTTTTGGGCTTGGAGAGTGTGAAAATTGTGTTTCTGGACAGTCTACTGAAATCTGAATGCTGAGTATTGTTCAAAGCTGAGAACAGAGTTTTTGGGCTCTGAGTGACTCCAAAAACCTTTCCAGGCATTCTCCTTTAAATTGAATGCTGAGCGATGTTGAAAACGTGGGAATCGTGTTTTTGCGCTCTGAAAGTGTTGAAAACCGTGTTTCTGGCAATATAGATGAAACTGTACGTTGAATGATGTTAAAACCCAGGAATCGTGTTTTTGCGCTCTGAAAGTGTCGAAAAAAGGGTTTCTCGCAATATCATTGAAACTGCACGCTGAATGATGTTAAAACCCAGGAATCGCGTTTTTGCGCTCTGAAAGTGTCGAAAACAGCGTTTCTGATGCACTTCTGGAAAATGAGTGCTGTGTGTTGTTCAAAGCTGGGAACAGAGTTTTTGGGCTTGGAGAGGGTGAAAATTGTGTTTCTGACAGTCTACTGAAATCTGAATGCTGAGTATTGTTCAAAGCTGAGAACAGAGTTTTTGGGCTCTGAGTGACTCCAAAAACCTTTCCAGGCATTCTCCTTTAAATTGAATGCTGAGCGATGTTGAAAACGTGGGAATCGTGTTTTTGCGCTCTGAAAGTGTTGAAAACCGTGTTTCTGGCAATATAGTTGAAACTGCACGTTGAATGATGTTAAAACCTAGGAATCGCGTTTTTGCGCCCTGAAAGTGTCGAAAACAGGGTTTCTCGCAATATCATTGAAACTGCACGCTGAATGATGTTAAAACCCGGGAATCGCGTTTTTGCGTTGTGAAAGTGTCGAAAACTGCGTTTCTGATGCACTTCTGGAAAATGAATGCTGTGTGTTGTTCAAAGCTGGGAACAGAGTTTTTGGGTTTGGAGAGTGTGAAAATTGTGTTTCTGACAGTCTACTGAAATCTGAATGCTGAGTGTTGTTCAAAGCTGAGAACAGAGTTTTTGGGCTCTGAGTGACTCCAAAAACCTTTTCAGGCATTCTCCTTTAAATTGAATGCTGAGCGATGTTGAAAACGTGGGAATCGTGTTTTTGCGCTCTGAAAGTGTTGAAAACCGTGTTTCTGGCAATATAGTTGAAAATGCACGTTGAATGATGTTAAAACCCAGGAATCGCGTTTTTGCGCTCTGAAAGTGTCGAAAACAGGGTTTCTCGCAATATCATTGAAACTGCACGCTGAATGATGTTAAAACCCGGGAATCGCGTTTTTGCGTTGTGAAAGTGTCAAAAACGGCGTTTCTGATGCACTTCTGGAAAATGAATGCTGTGTGTTGTTCAAAGCTGGGAACAGAGTTTTTGGGCTTGGAGAGTGTGAAAATTGTTTTTCTGACAGTCTACTGAAATCTGAATGCTGAGTGTTGTTCAAAGCTGAGAACAGAGTTTTTGGGCTCTGAGTGACTCCAAAAACCTTTCCAGGCATTCTCCTTTAAATTGAATGCTGAGCGATGTTGAAAACGTGGGAATCGTGTTTCTGCGCTCTGAAAGTGTTGAAAACCGTGTTTCTGGCAATATAGATGAAACTGCACGTTGAATGATGTTAAAACCCAGGAATCGCGTTTTTGCGCTCTGAAAGTGTCGAAAACAGGGTTTCTCGCAATATCATTGAAACTGCACGCTGAATGATGTTAAAACCCGGGAATCGCGTTTTTGCGTTGTGTAAGTGTAGAAAACGGCGTTTCTGATGCACTTCTGGAAAATGAATGCTGTGTGTTGTTCAAAGCTGGGAACAGAGTTTTTGGGCTTGGAGAGTGTGAAAATTGTGTTTCTGACAGTCTACTGAAATCTGAATGCTGAGTGTTGTTCAAAGCTGAGAACAGAGTTTTTGGGCTCTGAGTGACTCCAAAAACCTTTTCAGGCATTCTCCTTTAAATTGAATGCTGAGCGATGTTGAAAACGTGGGAATCTTGTTTCTGCGCTCTGAAAGTGTTGAAAACTGTGTTTCTGGCAATATAGTTGAAAATGCACGTTGAATGATGTTAAAACCCAGGAATCGCGTTTTTGCGCTCTGAAAGTGTCGAAAACAGGGTTTCTCGCAATATCATTGAAACTGCACGCTGAATGATGTTAAAACCCGGGAATCGCGTTTTTGCGTTGTGAAAGTGTCAAAAACGGCGTTTCTGATGCTCTTCTGGAAATTGAATGCTGTGTGTTGTTCAAAGCTGGGAACAGAGTTTTTGGGCTTGGAGAGTGTGAAAATTGTTTTTCTGACAGTCTACTGAAATCTGAATGCTGAGTGTTGTTCAAAGCTGAGAACAGAGTTTTTGGGCTCTGAGTGACTCCAAAAACCTTTCCAGGCATTCTCCTTTAAATTGAATGCTGAGCGATGTTGAAAACGTGGGAATCGTGTTTCTGCGCTCTGAAAGTGTTGAAAACCGTGTTTCTGGCAATATAGATGAAACTGCACGTTGAATGATGTTAAAACCCAGGAATCGCGTTTTTGCGCTCTGAAAGTGTCGAAAACAGGGTTTCTCGCAATATCATTGAAACTGCACGCTGAATGATGTTAAAACCCAGGAATCGCGTTTTTGCGTTGTGTAAGTGTAGAAAACGGCGTTTCTGATGCACTTCTGGAAAATGAATGCTGTGTGTTGTTCAAAGCTGGGAACAGAGTTTTTGGGCTTGGAGAGTGTGAAAATTGTGTTTCTGACAGTCTACTGAAATCTGAATGCTGAGTGTTGTTCAAAGCTGAGAACAGAGTTTTTGGGCTCTGAGTGACTCCAAAAACCTTTTCAGGCATTCTGCTTTAAATTGAATGCTGAGCGATGTTGAAAACGTGGGAATCTTGTTTCTGCGCTCTGAAAGTGTTGAAAACCGTGTTTCTGGCAATATAGATGAAACTGCACGTTGAATGATATTAAAACCCAGGAATCGCGTTTTTGTGCTCTGAATGTGTCGAAAACAGGGTTTCTCGCAATATCATTGAAACTGCACGCTGAATGATGTTAAAACCCGGGAATCGCGTTTTTGCGTTGTGAAAGTGTCAAAAACGGCGTTTCTGATGCACTTCTGGAAAATGAATGCTGTGTGTTGTTCAAAGCTGGGAACAGAGTTTTTGGGCTTGGAGAGTGTGAAAATTGTTTTTCTGACAGTCTACTGAAATCTGAATGCTGAGTGTTGTTCAAAGCTGAGAACAGAGTTTTTGGGCTCTGAGTGACTCCAAAAACCTTTCCAGGCATTCTCCTTTAAATTGAATGCTGAGCGATGTTGAAAACGTGGGAAACGTGTTTCTGCGCTCTGAAAGTGTTGAAAACCGTGTTTCTGGCAATATAGATGAAACTGCACGTTGAATGATGTTAAAACCCAGGAATCGCGTTTTTGCGCTCTGAAAGTGTCGAAAACAGCTTTTCTGATGCACTTCTGGAAAATGAGTGCTGTGTGTTGTTCAAAGCTGGGAACAGAGTTTTTGGGCTTGGAGAGGGTGAAAATTGTGTTTCTGACAGTCTACTGAAATCTGAATGCTGAGTATTGTTCAAAGCTGAGAACAGAGTTTTTGGGCTCTGAGTGACTCCAAAAACCTTTCCAGGCATTCTCCTTCAAATTGAATGCTGAGCGATGTTGAAAACGTGGGAATCGTGTTTCTGCGCTCTGAAAGTGTTGAAAACCGTGTTTCTGGCAATATAGATGAAACTGCACGTTGAATGATGTTAAAACCCAGGAATCGCGTTTTTGCGCTCTGAAAGTGTCGAAAACAGGGTTTCTCGCAATATCATTGAAACTGCACGCTGAATGATGTTAAAACCCGGGAATCGCGTTTTTGTGTTGTGAAAGTGTCGAAAACTGCGTTTCTGATGCACTTCTGGAAAATGAATGCTGTGTGTTGTTCAAAGCTGGGAACAGAGTTTTTGGGCTTGGAGAGTGTGAAAATTTTGTTTCTGACAGTCTACTGAAATCTGAATGCTGAGTGTAGTTCAAAGCTGGGAAAAGAGTTTTTGGGCTTGGAGAGTGTGAAAATTGTGTTTCTGGCAGTCTCCTGAAATCTGAATGCTGAGTGTTGTTCAAAGCTGAGAACAGAGTTTTTGGGCTCTGAGTGACTCCAAAAACCTTTCCAGGCATTCTCCTTTAAATTGAATGCTGAGCGATGTTGAAAACGTGGGAATCGTGTTTCTGCGCTCTGAAAGTGTTGAAAACCGTGTTTCTGGCAATATAGATGAAACTGCACGTTGAATGATGTTAAAACCCAGGAATCGTGTTTTTGCGCTCTGAAAGTGTCGAAAAAAGGGTTTCTCGCAATATCATTGCAACTGCACGCTGAATGATGTTAAAACCCAGGAATCGCGTTTTTGCGCTCTGAAAGTGTCGAAAACAGCGTTTCTGATGCACTTCTGGAAAATGAATGCTGTGTGTTGGTCAAAGCTGGGAACAGAGTTTTTGGGCTTGGAGAGTGTGAAAATTGTGTTTCTGGCAGTCTACTGAAATCTGAATGATGAGTGTTGTTCAAAGCTGAGAACAGAGTTTTTGGGCTCTGAGTGACTCCAAAAACCTTTCCAGGCATTCTCCTTTAAATTGAATGCTGAGCGATGTTGAAAACGTGGGAATCGTGTTTTTGCGCTCTGAAAGTGTTGAAAACCGTGTTTCTGGCAATATAGTTGAAACTGCATGTTGAATGATGTTAAAACCCAGGAATCGCGTTTTTGCGCTCTGAAAGTGTCGAAAACAGCTTTTCTGATGCACTTCTGGAAAATGAGTGCTGTGTGTTGTTCAAAGCTGGGAACAGAGTTTTTGGGCTTGGAGAGGGTGAAAATTGTGTTTCTGACAGTCTACTGAAATCTGAATGCTGAGTATTGTTCAAAGCTGAGAACAGAGTTTTTGGGCTCTGAGTGACTCCAAAAACCTTTCCAGGCATTCTCCTTTAAATTGAATGCTGAGCGATGTTGAAAACGTGGGAATCGTGTTTCTGCGCTCTGAAAGTGTTGAAAACCGTGTTTCTGGCAATATAGTTGAAACTGCACGTTGAATGATGTTAAAACCCAGGAATCGCGTTTTTGCGCTCTGAAAGTGTCGAAAACAGGGTTTCTCGCAATATCATTGAAACTGCACGCTGAATGATGTTAAAACCCGGGAATCGCGTTTTTGCGTTGTGAAAGTGTCAAAAACGGCGTTTCTGATGCACTTCTGGAAAATGAATGCTGTGTGTTGTTCAAAGCTGGGAACAGAGTTTTTGGGCTTGGAGAGTGTGAAAATTGTTTTTCTGGCAGTCTCCTGAAATCTGAATGCTGAGTGTTGTTCAAAGCTGAGAACAGAGTTTTTGGGCTCTGAGTGACTCCAAAAACCTTTCCAGGCATTCTCCTTTAAATTGAATGCTGAGCGATGTTGAAAACGTGGGAATCGTGTTTTTGCGCTCTGAAAGTGTTGAAAACCGTGTTTCTGGCAATATAGATGAAACTGCACGTTGAATGATGTTAAAACCTAGGAATCGCGTTTTTGCGCCCTGAAAGTGTCGAAAACAGGGTTTCTCGCAATATCATTGAAACTGCACGCTGAATGATGTTACAACCCGGGAATCGCGTTTTTGCGTTGTGAAAGTGTAGAAAACGGCGTTTCTGATGCACTTCTGGAAAATGAATGCTGTGTGTTGTTCAAAGCTGGGAACAGAGTTTTTGGGCTTGGAGAGTGTGAAAATTGTGTTTCTGACAGTCTACTGAAATCTGAATGCTGGGTATTGTTCAAAGCTGAGAACAGAGTTTTTGGGCTCTGAGTGACTCCAAAAACCTTTCCAGGCATTCTCCTTTAAATTGAATGCTGAGCGATGTTGAAAACGTGGGAATCGTGTTTTTGCGCTCTGAAAGTGTTGAAAACCGTGTTTCTGGCAATATAGTTGAAACTGCACGTTGAATGATGTTAAAACCCAGGAATCGCGTTTTTGCGCTCTGAAAGTGTCGAAAACAGCGTTTCTGATACACTTCTGGAAAATGAATGCTGTGTGTTGTTCAAAGCTGGGAACAGAGTTTTTGGGCTTGGAGAGTGTGAAAATTGTGTTTCTGGCAGTCTACTGAAGTCTGAATGCTCAGTGTTGTTCAAAGCTGAGAACAGAGTTTTTGGGCTCTGAGTGACTCCAAAAACCTTTTCAGGCATTCTCCTTTAAATTGAATGCTGAGCGATGTTGAAAACGTGGGAATCGTGTTTCTGCGCTCTGAAAGTGTTGAAAACCGTGTTTCTGGCAATATAGATGAAACTGCACGTTGAATGATGTTAAAACCCAGGAATCGCGTTTTTGCGCTCTGAAAGTGTCGAAAACAGGGTTTCTCGCAATATCATTGAAACTGCACGCTGAATGATGTTAAAACCCAGGAATCGCGTTTTTGCGCTCTGAAAGTGTCGAAAACAGCTTTTCTGATGCACTTCTGGAAAATGAATGCTGTGTGTTGTTCAAAGCTGGGAACAGAGTTTTTGGGCTTGGAGAGTGTGAAAATTGTTTTTCTGGCAGTCTACTGAAATCTGAATGCTGAGTGTTGTTCAAAGCTGAGAACAGAGTTTTTGGGCTCTGAGTGACTCCAAAAACCTTTTCAGGCATTCTCCTTTAAATTGAATGCTGAGCGATGTTGAAAACGTGGGAATCGTGTTTTTGCGCTCTGAAAGTGTTGAAAACCGTGTTTCTGGCAATATAGTTGAAAATGCACGTTGAATGATGTTAAAACCCAGGAAAAGCGTTTTTGCGCTCTGAAAGTGTCGAAAACAGCGTTTCTGATACACTTATGGAAAATGAATGCTGTGTGTTGTTCAAAGCTGGGAACAGAGTTTTTGGGCTTGGAGAGTGTGAAAATTGTGTTTCTGGCAGTCTACTGAAGTCTGAATGCTGAGTGTTGTTCAAAGCTGAGAACAGAGTTTTTGGGCTCTGAGTGACTCCAAAAACCTTTCCAGGCATTCTCCTTTAAATTGAATGCTGAGCGATGTTGAAAACATGGGAATCGTGTTTCTGCGCTCTGAAAGTGTTGAAAACCGTGTTTCTGGCAATATAGATGAAACTGCACGTTGAATGATGTTAAAACCCAGGAATCGCGTTTTTGCGCTCTGAAAGTGTCGAAAACAGGGTTTCTCGCAATATCATTGAAACTGCACGCTGAATGATGTTAAAACCCGGGAATCGCGTTTTTGCGTTGTGAAAGTGTAGAAAACGGCGTTTCTGATGCACTTCTGGAAAATGAATGCTGTGTGTTGTTCAAAGCTGGGAACAGAGTTTTTGGGCTTGGAGAGTGTGAAAATTGTGTTTCTGACAGTCTACTGAAATCTGAATGCTGAGTGTTGTTCAAAGCTGAGAACAGAGTTTTTGGGCTCTGAGTGACTCCAAAAACCTTTTCAGGCATTCTCCTTAAAATTGAATGCTGAGCGATGTTGAAAACGTGGGAATCGTGTTTTTGCGCTCTGAAAGTGTTGAAAACCGTGTTTCTGGCAATATAGTTGAAAATGCACGTTGAATGATGTTAAAACCCGGGAATCGCGTTTTTGCGCTCTGAAAGTGTAGAAAACAGGGTTTCTCGCAATATCATTGAAACTGCACGTTGAATGATGTTAAAACCCAGGAATCGCGTTTTTGCGCTCTGAAAGTGTCGAAATCAGGGTTTCTCGCAATATCATTGAAACTGCACGCTGAATGATGTTAAAACCCGGGAATCGCGTTTTTGCGTTGTGAAAGTGTAGAAAACGGCGTTTCTGATGCACTTCTGGAAAATGAATGCTGTGTGTT
Source organism: Megalops cyprinoides (assembly GCF_013368585.1). Classification (NCBI taxonomy): domain Eukaryota; kingdom Metazoa; phylum Chordata; class Actinopteri; order Elopiformes; family Megalopidae; genus Megalops; species Megalops cyprinoides. Next base: position 17,884 of record NW_023494685.1, on the reverse strand, counting down.
GTTCAAAGCTGGGAACAGAGTTTTTGGGCTTGGAGAGTGTGAAAATTGTGTTTCTGACAGTCTACTGAAATCTGAATGCTGAGTGTTGTTCAAAGCTGAGAACAGAGTTTTTGGGCTCTGAGTGACTCCAAAAACCTTTTCAGGCATTCTCCTTAAAATTGAATGCTGAGCGATGTTGAAAACGTGGGAATCGTGTTTTTGCGCTCTGAAAGTGTTGAAAACCGTGTTTCTGGCAATATAGTTGAAAATGCACGTTGAATGATGTTAAAACCCGGGAATCGCGTTTTTGCGCTCTGAAAGTGTCGAAACAGGGTTTCTCGCAATATCATTGAAACTGCACGCTGAATGATGTTAAAACCCGGGAATCGCGTTTTTGCGTTGTGAAAGTGTAGAAAACGGCGTTTCTGATGCACTTCTGGAAAATGAATGCTGTGTGTTGTTCAAAGCTGGGAACAGAGTTTTTGGGCTTGGAGAGTGTGAAAATTGTTTTCTGACAGTCTACTGAAATCTGAATGCTGAGTGTTGTTCAAAGCTGAGAACAGAGTTTTTGGGCTCTGAGTGACTCCAAAAACCTTTCCAGGCATTCTCCTTTAAATTGAATGCTGAGCGTGTTGAAAACGTGGGAATCGTGTTTCTGCGCTCTGAAAGTGTTGAAAACCGTGTTTCTGGCAATATAGATGAAACTGCACGTTGAATGATGGTTAAAACCCAGGAATCGCGTTTTTGCGCTCTGAAAGTGTCGAAAACAGGGTTTCTCGCAATATCATTGAAACTGCACGCTGAATGATGTTAAAACCCGGGAATCGCGTTTTTGCGTTGTGTAAGTGTAGAAAACGGCGTTTCTGATGCACTTCTGGAAAATGAATGCTGTGTGTTGTTCAAAGCTGGGAACAGAGTTTTTGGGCTTGGAGAGTGTGAAAATTGTGTTTCTGACAGTCTACTGAAATCTGAATGCTGAGTGTTGTTCAAAGCTGAGAACAGAGTTTTTGGGCTCTGAGTGACTCCAAAAACCTTTTCCAGGCATTCTGCCTTTAAATTGAATGCTGAGCGATGTTGAAAACGTGGGAATCTTGTTTTCTGCGCTCTGAAAGTGTTGAAAACCGTGTTTCTGGCAATATAGATGAAACTGCACGTTGAATGATAGTTAAAACCCAGGAATCGCGTTTTTGTGCTCTGAAATGTGTCGAAAACAGGGTTTCTCGCAATATCATTGAAACTGCACGCTGAATGATGTTAAAACCCGGGAATCGCGTTTTTGCGTTGTGAAAGTGTCAAAAACGGCGTTTCTGATGCACTTCTGGAAAATGAATGCTGTGTGTTGTTCAAAGCTGGGAACAGAGTTTTTGGGCTTGGAGAGTGTGAAAATTGTTTTTCTGACAGTCTACTGAAATCTGAATGCTGAGTGTTGTTCAAAGCTGAGAACAGAGTTTTTTGGGCTCTGAGTGACTCCAAAAAACCTTTCCAGGCATTCTCCTTTAAATTGAATGCTGAGCGATGTTGAAAACGTGGGAATCGTGTTTTTGCGCTCTGAAAGTGTTGAAAACCGTGTTTCTGGCAATATAGATGAAACTGCACGTTGAATGATGTTAAAACCCAGGAATCGCGTTTTTGTGCTCTGAAAGTGTCGAAAACAGGGTTTCTCGCAATATCATTGAAACTGCACGCTGAATGATGTTAAAACCCGGGAATCGCTTTTTTGCGTTGTGAAAGTGTCGAAAACGGCGTTTCTGATGAACTTCTGGAAAATGAATGCTGTGTGTTGTTCAAAGCTGGGAACAGAGTTTTTGGGCTTGGAGAGTGTGAAAATTGTGTTTCTGACAGTCTACTGAAATCTGAATGCTGAGTGTTGTTCAAAGCTGAGAACAGAGTTTTTGGGCTCTGAGTGACTCCAAAAACCTTTCCAGGCATTCTCCTTTAAATTGAATGCTGAGCGATGTTGAAAACGTGGGAATCGTGTTTCTGCGCTCTGAAAGTGTTGAAAACCGTGTTTCTGGCAATATAGTTGAAACTGCACGTTGAATGATGTTAAAACCCAGGAATCGCGTTTTTGCGCTCTGAAAGTGTCGAAAACAGGGTTTCTCGCAATATCATTGAAACTGCACGCTGAATGATGTTAAAACCCGGGAATCGCGTTTTTGCGTTGTGAAAGTGTCGAAAACTGCGTTTCTGATGCACTTCTGGAAAATGAATGCTGTGTGTTGTTCAAAGCTGGGAACAGAGTTTTTGGGCTTGGAGAGTGTGAAAATTGTGTTTCTGACAGTCTACTGAAATCTGAATGCTGAGTGTTGTTCAAAGCTGAGAACAGAGTTTTTGGGCTCTGAGTGACTCCAAAAACCTTTCCAGGCATTCTCCTTTAAATTGAATGCTGAGCGATGTTGAAAACGTGGGAATCGTGTTTCTGCGCTCTGAAAGTGTTGAAAACCGTGTTTCTGGCAATATAGATGAAACTGCACGTTGAATGATGTTAAAACCCAGGAATCGTGTTTTTGCGCTCTGAAAGTGTCGAAAAAAGGGTTTCTCGCAATATCATTGAAACTGCACGCTGAATGATGTTAAAACCCAGGAATCGCGTTTTTGCGCTCTGAAAGTGTCGAAAACAGCGTTTCTGATGCACTTCTGGAAAATGAATGCTGTGTGTTGGTCAAAGCTGGGAACAGAGTTTTTGGGCTTGGAGAGTGTGAAAATTGTGTTTCTGGCAGTCTACTGAAATCTGAATGATGAGTGTTGTTCACAGCTGAGAACAGAGTTTTTGGGCTCTGAGTGACTCCAAAAACCTTTCCAGGCATTCTCCTTTAAATTGAATGCTGAGCGATGTTGAAAACGTGGGAATCGTGTTTTTGCGCTCTGAAAGTGTTGAAAAACCGTGTTTCTGGCAATATAGTTGAAACTGCATGTTGAATGATGTTAAAACCCAGGAATCGCGTTTTTGCGCTCTGAAAGTGTCGAAAACAGCTTTTCTGATGCACTTCTGGAAAATGAGTGCTGTGTGTTGTTCAAAGCTGGGAACAGAGTTTTTGGGCTTGGAGAGGGTGAAAATTGTGTTTCTGACAGTCTACTGAAATCTGAATGCTGAGTATTGTTCAAAGCTGAGAACAGAGTTTTTGGGCTCTGAGTGACTCCAAAAACCTTTCCAGGCATTCTCCTTTAAATTGAATGCTGAGCGATGTTGAAAACGTGGGAATCGTGTTTTTTGCGCTCTGAAAGTGTGAAAACCGTGTTTCTGGCAATATAGTTGAAACTGCACGTTGAATGATGTTAAAACCCAGGAATCGCGTTTTTGCGCTCTGAAAGTGTCGAAAACAGGGTTTCTCGCAATATCATTGAAACTGCACGCTGAATGATGTTTAAAACCCGGGAATCGCGTTTTTGCGTTGTGAAAGTGTCAAAAACGGCGTTTCTGATGCACTTCTGGAAAATGAATGCTGTGTGTTGTTCAAAGCTGGGAACAGAGTTTTTGGGCTTGGAGAGTGTGAAAAATTGTTTTTCTGGCAGTCTCCTGAAATCTGAATGCTGAGTGTTGTTCAAAGCTGAGAACAGAGTTTTTGGGCTCTGAGTGACTCCAAAAACCTTTCCAGGCATTCTCCTTTAAATTGAATGCTGAGCGATGTTGAAAACGTGGGAATCGTGTTTTTGCGCTCTGAAAGTGTTGAAAACCGTGTTTCTGGCAATATAGATGAAACTGCACGTTGAATGATGTTAAAACCCAGGAATCGCGTTTTTGCGCTCTGAAAGTGTCGAAAACAGGGTTTCTCGCAATATCATTGAAACTGCACGCTGAATGATGTTAAAACCCGGGAATCGCGTTTTTGCGTTGTGAAAGTGTAGAAAACGGCGTTTCTGATGCACTTCTGGAAAATGAATGCTGTGTGTTGTTCAAAGCTGGGAACAGAGTTTTTGGGCTGGAGAGTGTGAAAATTGTGTTTCTGACAGTCTACTGAAATCTGAATGCTGAGTGTTGTTCAAAGCTGAGAACAGAGTTTTTGGGCTCTGAGTGACTCCAAAAACCTTTCCAGGCATTCTCCTTTAAATTGATTGCTGAGCGATGTTGAAAACGTGGGAATCGTGTTTTTTGCGCTCTGAAAGTGTTGAAAACCGTGTTTCTGGCAATATAGTTGAAACTGCACGTTGAATGATGTTAAAACCCAGGAATCGCGTTTTTGCGCTCTGAAAGTGTCGAAAACAGCGTTTCTGATACACTTCTGGAAAATGAATGCTGTGTGTTGTTCAAAGCTGGGAACAGAGTTTTTGGGCTTGGAGAGTGTGAAAATTGTGTTTCTGGCAGTCTACTGAAGTCTGAATGCTCAGTGTTGTTCAAAGCTGAGAACAGAGTTTTGGGCTCTGAGTGACTCCAAAAACCTTTTCAGGCATTCCTCCTTTAAATTTGAATGCTGAGCGATGTTGAAAACGTGGAATCGTGTTTCTGCGCTCTGAAAGTGGTTGAAACCGTGTTTCTGGCAATATAGATGAAACTGCACGTTGAATGATGTTAAACCCAGGAATCGCGTTTTTGCGCTCTGAAAGTGTCGAAAACAGGGTTTCTCGCAATATCATTGAAACTGCACGCTGAATGATGTTAAAACCCAGAATCGCGTTTTTGCGCTCTGAAAAGTGTCGAAAACAGCTTTTCTGATGCACTTCTGGAAAATGAATGCTGTGTGTTGTTCAAAGCTGGGAACAGAGTTTTTGGGCTTGGAGAGTGTGAAAATTGTTTTTCTGGCAGTCTACTGAAATCTGAATGCTGAGTGTTGTTCAAAAGCTCAGAACAGAGTTTTGGGCTCTGAGTGACTCCAAAAACCTTTTCAGGCATTCTCCTTTAAATTGAATGCTGAGCGATGTTGAAAACGTGGGAATCGTGTTTTTGCGCTCTGAAAGTGTTGAAAACCGTGTTTCTGGCAATATAGTTGAAACTGCACGTTGAATGATGTTAAAACCCAGGAATCGCGTTTTTGCGCTCTGAAAGTGTCGAAAACAGCGTTTCTGATGCACTTCTGGAAAATGAATGCTGTGTGTTGTTCAAAGCTGGGAACAGAGTTTTTGGGCTTGGAGAGTGTGAAAATTGTGTTTCTGGCAGTCTACAGAAGTCTGAATGCTGAGTGTTGTTCAAAGCTGAGAACAGAGTTTTTGGGCTCTGAGTGACTCCAAAAACCTTTCCAGGCATTCTCCTTTAAATTGAATGCTGAGCGATGTTGAAAACGTGGGAATCGTGTTTTCTGCGCTCTGAAAGTGTTGAAAACCGTGTTTCTGGCAATATAGATGAAACTGCACGTTGAATGATGTTAAAACCCAGGAATCGCGTTTTTGCGCTCTGAAAGTGTCGAAAACAGGGTTTCTCGCAATATCATTGAAACTGCACGCTGAATGATGTTAAAACCCGGGAATCGCGTTTTTGCGTTGTGAAAGTGTAGAAAACGGCGTTTCTGATGCACTTCTGGAAAATGAATGCTGTGTGTTGTTCAAAGCTGGGAACAGAGTTTTTGGGCTTGGAGAGTGTGAAAATTGTGTTTCTGACAGTCTACTGAAATCTGAATGCTGAGTGTTGTTCAAAGCTGAGAACAGAGTTTTTGGGCTCTGAGTGACTCCAAAAACCTTTCCAGGCATTCTCCTTTAAATTGAATGCTGAGCGATGTTGAAAACGTGGGAATCGTGTTTTTGCGCTCTGAAAGTGTTGAAAACCGTGTTTCTGGCAATATAGATTGAAACTGCACGTTGAATGATGTTAAAACCCAGGAATCGCGTTTTTGCGCTCTGAAAGTGTCGAAAACAGGGTTTCTCGCAATATCATTGAAACTGCACGCTGAATGATGTTAAAACCCGGGAATCGCGTTTTTGCGTTGTGAAAGTGTCGAAAACGGCGTTTCTGATGCACTTCTGGAAAATGAATGCTGTGTGTTGTTCAAAGCTGGGAACAGAGTTTTTGGGCTTGGAGAGTGTGAAAAATTGTGTTCTGACCAGTCTACTTGAAATCTGAATGCTGAGTGTTGTTCAAAGCTGAGAACAGAGTTTTTGGGCTCTGCAGTGACCTCCAAAAACCCTTTCAGGCATTCTCCTTAAATTGAATGCTGAGCGATGTTGAAAACACAGTGGGAATCGTGTTTTTGCGCTCCTGAAGTGTTGAAAACCGTGTTCTGGCAATATAGTTGAAAATGCACGTTGAATGATGTTAAAACCCGGGAATCGCGTTTTTTGCGTTGTGAAAGTGTAGAAAACGGCGTTTCTGATGCACTTCTGGAAAATGAATGCTGTGTGTTGTTCAAAGCTGGGAACAGAGTTTTTGGGCTTGGAGAGTGTGAAAATTGTGTTTCTGGACAGTCTACTGAAAGTCTGAATGCTGAGTGTTGTTCAAAGCTGAGAACAGAGTTTTTGGGCTCTGAGTGACTCAAAAACCCTTTCCAGGCATTCTCCTTTAAATTGAATGCTGAGCGATGTTGAAAACATGGGAATCGGTTTCTGCGCTCTGAAAGTGTTGAAACCGTGTTTCTGGCAATATAGATGAAAATGCACGTTGAATTATGTTAAAACCCAGGAATCGCGTTTTTTGCGCTCTGAAAGTGTCGAAAACAGGGTTTCTCGCAATATCATTGAAACTGCACGCTGATGATGTTAAAAACGGGAATCGCGTTTTTGCGTTGTGAAAGTGTAGAAAACGGCGTTTCTGATGCACTTCTGGAAAATGAATGCTGTGTGTTGTTCAAAGCTGGGAACAGAGTTTTTGGGCTTGGAGAGTGTGAAAATTGTGTTTCTGACAGGTCTACTGAAATCTGAATGCTGAGTGTTGTTCAAAGCTGAGAAACAGAGTTTTTGGGCTCTGAGTGACTCCCAAAAACCTTTTCAGGCATTCCCTTAAAATTGAATGCTGAGCGATGTTGAAAACGTGGGAATCGTGTTTTTGCGCTCTGAAAGTGTTGAAAACCGTGTTTCTGGCAATATAGTTGAAAATGCACGTTGAATGATGTTAAAACCCGGGAATCGCGTTTTTGCGCTCTGAAAGTGTAGAAAACAGGGTTTCTCGCAATATCATTGAAACTGCACGTTGAATGATGTTAAAACCCAGGAATCGCGTTTTTTGCGCTCTGAAAGTGTCGAAAACAGGGTTTCTCGCAATATCATTGAAACTGCACGCTGAATGATGTTAAAACCCGGGAATCGCGTTTTTGCGTTGTGAAAGTGTAGAAAACGGCGTTTCTGATGCACTTCTGGAAAATGAATGCTGTGTGTTGTTCAAAGCTGGGAACAGAGTTTTTGGGCTTGGAGAGTGTGAAAATTGTGTTTCTGGCAGTCTACTGAAATCTGAATGCTGAGTGTTGTTCAAAGCTGAGAACAGAGTTTTTGGGCTCTGAGTGACTCCAAAAACCTTTCCAGGCATTCTCCTTTAAATTGAATGCTGAGCGATGTTGAAAACGTGGGAATCGTGTTTTTGCGCTCTGAAAGTGTTGAAAACCGTGTTTCTGGCAATATAGATGAAACTGCACGTTGAATGATGTTAAAACCCAGGAATCGCGTTTTTGCGCTCTGAAAGTGTCGAAAACAGGGTTTCTCGCAATATCATTGAAACTGCACGCTGAATGATGTTAAAACCCGGGAATCGCGTTTTTGCGTTGTGAAAGTGTCAAAAACGGCGTTTCTGATGCACTTCTGGAAAATGAATGCTGTGTGTTGTTCAAAGCTGGGAACAGAGTTTTTGGGCTTGGAGAGTGTGAAAATTGTTTTTCTGACAGTCTACTGAAATCTGAATGCTGAGTGTTGTTCAAAGCTGAGAACAGAGTTTTTGGGCTCTGAGTGACTCCAAAAACCTTTCCAGGCATTCTCCTTTAAATTGAATGCTGAGCGATGTTGAAAACGTGGGAATCTTGTTTCTGCGCTCTGAAAGTGTTGAAAACCGTGTTTCTGGCAATATAGATGAAACTACACGTTGAATGATGTTAAAACCCAGGAATCGCGTTTTTGTGCTCTGAAAGTGTCGAAAACAGGGTTTCTCGCAATATCATTGAAACTGCACGCTGAATGATGTTAAAACCCGGGAATCGCTTTTTTGCGTTGTGAAAGTGTCGAAAACGGCGTTTCTGATGCACTTCTTTAAAATGAATGCTGTGTGTTGTTCAAAGCTGGGAAAAGAGTTTTTGGGCTTGGAGAGTGTGAAAATTGTGTTTCTGGCAGTCTCCTGAAATCTGAATGCTGAGTGTTGTTCAAAGCTGAGAACAGAGTTTTTGGGCTCTGAGTGACTCCAAAAACCTTTCCAGGCATTCTCCTTTAAATTGAATGCTGAGCGATGTTGAAAACGTGGGAATCGTGTTTCTGCGCTCTGAAAGTGTTGAAAACCGTGTTTCTGGCAATATAGATGAAACTGCACGTTGAATGATGTTAAAACCCAGGAATCGTGTTTTTTGCGCTCTGAAAGTGTCGAAAAAAGGGTTTCTCGCAATATCATTGAAACTGCACGCTGAATGATGTTAAAACCCAGGAATCGCGTTTTTGCGCTCTGAAAGTGTCGAAAACAGCGTTTCTGATGCACTTCTGGAAAATGAATGCTGTGTGTTGGTCAAAGCTGGGAACAGAGTTTTTGGGCTTGGAGAGTGTGAAAATTGTGTTTCTGGCAGTCTACTGAAATCTGAATGCTGAGTGTTGTTCAAAGCTGAGAACAGAGTTTTTGGGCTCTGAGTGACTCCAAAAACCTTTCCAGGCATTCTCCTTTAAATTGAATGCTGAGCGATGTTGAAAACGTGGGAATCGTGTTTTTGCGCTCTGAAAGTGTTGAAAACCGTGTTTCTGGCAATATAGTTGAAACTGCATGTTGAATGATGTTAAAACCCAGGAATCGCGTTTTTGCGCTCTGAAAGTGTCGAAAACAGCTTTTCTGATGCACTTCTGGAAAATGAGTGCTGTGTGTTGTTCAAAGCTGGGAACAGAGTTTTTGGGCTTGGAGAGGGTGAAAATTGTGTTTCTGACAGTCTACTGAAATCTGAATGCTGAGTATTGTTCAAAGCTGAGAACAGAGTTTTTGGGCTCTGAGTGACTCCAAAAACCTTTCCAGGCATTCTCCTTTAAATTGAATGCTGAGCGATGTTGAAAACGTGGGAATCGTGTTTCTGCGCTCTGAAAGTGTTGAAAACCGTGTTTCTGGCAATATAGATTAAACTGCACGTTGAATGATGTTAAAACCCAGGAATCGCGTTTTTGCGCTCTGAAAGTGTCGAAAACAGGGTTTCTCGCAATATCATTGAAACTGCACGCTGAATGATGTTAAAACCCGGGAATCGCGTTTTTGCGTTGTGAAAGTGTCGAAAACGGCGTTTCTGATGCACTTCTGGAAAATGAATGCTGTGTGTTGTTCAAAGCTGGGAACAGAGTTTTTGGGCTTGGAGAGTGTGAAAATTGTGTTTCTGACAGTCTACTGAATCTGAATGCTGAGTGTTGTTCAAAGCTGAGAACAGAGTTTTTGGGCTCTGAGTGACTCCAAAAACCTTTCCAGGCATTCTCCTTTAAATTGAATGCTGAGCGATGTTGAAAACGTGGGAATCGTGTTTTCTGCGCTCTGAAAGTGTTGAAAACCGTGTTTCTGGCAATATAGATTGAAACTGCACGTTGAATGATGTTAAAACCCAGGAATCGCGTTTTTGCGCTCTGAAAGTGTCGAAAACAGGGTTTCTCGCAATATCATTGAAACTGCACGCTGAATGATGTTAAAACCCAGGAATCGCGTTTTTGCGTTGTGAAAGTGTCAAAAAACGGCGTTTCTGATGCACTTCTGGAAAATGAATGCTGTGTGTTGTTCAAAGCTGGGAACAGAGTTTTTGGGCTTGGAGAGTGTGAAAATTGTTTTTCTGGCAGTCTACTGAAATCTGAATGCTGAGTGTTGTTCAAAGCTGAGAACAGAGTTTTTGGGCTCTGAGTGACTCCAAAAACCTTTCCAGGCATTCTCCTTTAAATTGAATGCTGAGCGATGTTGAAAACGTGGGAATCGTGTTTTTGCGCTCTGAAAGTGTCTGAAAACCGTGTTTCTCGGCAATATCAGTTGAAACTGCACGCTGAATGATGTTAAAACCCAGGAATCGCGTTTTTGCGCTTGTGAAAGTGTCGAAAACAGCGTTTCTGATGCACTTCTGGAAAATGAATGCTGTGTGTTGTTCAAAGCTGGGAACAGAGTTTTTGGGCTTGGAGAGTGTGAAAATTGTGTTTCTGACAGTCTACTGAAATCTGAATGCTGAGTGTTGTTCAAAGCTGAGAACAGAGTTTTTGGGCTCTGAGTGACTCCAAAAACCTTTCCAGGCATTCTCCTTTAAATTGAATGCTGAGCGATGTTGAAAACGTGGGAATCGTGTTTCTGCGCTCTGAAAGTGTTGAAAACCGTGTTTCTGGCAATATAGATGAAACTGCACGTTGAATGATGTTAAAACCCAGGAATCGCGTTTTTGCGCTCTGAAAGTGTCGAAAACAGGGTTTCTCGCAATATCATTGAAACTGCACGCTGAATGATGTTAAAACCCGGGAATCGCGTTTTTGCGTTGTGAAAGTGTCGAAAACGGCGTTTCTGATGCACTTCTGGAAAATGAATGCTGTGTGTTGTTCAAAGCTGGGAACAGAGTTTTTGGGCTTGGAGAGTGTGAAAATTGTGTTTCTGACAGTCTACTGAAATCTGAATGCTGAGTGTTGTTCAAAGCTGAGAACAGAGTTTTTGGGCTCTGAGTGACTCCAAAAACCTTTCCAGGCATTCTCCTTTAAATTGAATGCTGAGCGATGTTGAAAACGTGGGAATCGTGTTTTTGCGCTCTGAAAGTGTTGAAAACCGTGTTTCTGGCAATATAGTTGAAACTGCATGTTGAATGATGTTAAAACCCAGGAATCGCGTTTTTGCGCTCTGAAAGTGTCGAAAACAGGGTTTCTCGCAATATCATTGAAACTGCACGCTGAATGATGTTAAAACCCGGGAATCGCGTTTTTGCGTTGTGAAAGTGTAGAAAACGGCGTTTCTGATGCACTTCTGGAAAATGAATGCTGTGTGTTGTTCAAAGCTGGGAACAGAGTTTTTGGGCTTGGAGAGTGTGAAAATTGTGTTTCTGACAGTCTACTGAAATCTGAATGCTGAGTATTGTTCAAAGCTGAGAACAGAGTTTTTGGGCTCTGAGTGACTCCAAAAACCTTTCCAGGCATTCTCCTTTAAATTGAATGCTGAGCGATGTTGAAAACGTGGGAATCGTGTTTCTGCGCTCTGAAAGTGTTGAAAACCGTGTTTCTGGCAATATAGTTGAAACTGCACGTTGAATGATGTTAAAACCCAGGAATCGCGTTTTTGCGCTCTGAAAGTGTCGAAAACAGGGTTTCTCGCAATATCATTGAAACTGCACGCTGAATGATGTTAAAACCCGGGAATCGCGTTTTTGCGTTGTGAAAGTGTCAAAAACGGCGTTTCTGATGCACTTCTGGAAAATGAATGCTGTGTGTTGTTCAAAGCTGGGAACAGAGTTTTTGGGCTTGGAGAGTGTGAAAATTGTTTTTCTGGCAGTCTCCTGAAATCTGAATGCTGAGTGTTGTTCAAAGCTGAGAACAGAGTTTTTGGGCTCTGAGTGACTCCAAAAACCTTTCCAGGCATTCTCCTTTAAATTGAATGCTGAGCGATGTTGAAAACGTGGGAATCGTGTTTTTGCGCTCTGAAAGTGTTGAAAACCGTGTTTCTGGCAATATAGATGAAACTGCACGTTGAATGATGTTAAAACCCAGGAATCGCGTTTTTGCGCTCTGAAAGTGTCGAAAACAGGGTTTCTCGCAATATCATTGAAACTGCACGCTGAATGATGTTACAACCCGGGAATCGCGTTTTTGCGTTGTGAAAGTGTAGAAAACGGCGTTTCTGATGCACTTCTGGAAAATGAATGCTGTGTGTTGTTCAAAGCTGGGAACAGAGTTTTTGGGCTTGGAGAGTGTGAAAATTGTGTTTCTGACAGTCTACTGAAATCTGAATGCTGAGTATTGTTCAAAGCTGAGAACAGAGTTTTTGGGCTCTGAGTGACTCCAAAAACCTTTCCAGGCATTCTCCTTTAAATTGAATGCTGAGCGATGTTGAAAACGTGGGAATCGTGTTTTTGCGCTCTGAAAGTGTTGAAAACCGTGTTTCTGGCAATATAGTTGAAACTGCACGTTGAATGATGTTAAAACCCAGGAATCGCGTTTTTGCGCTCTGAAAGTGTCGAAAACAGCGTTTCTGATACACTTCTGGAAAATGAATGCTGTGTGTTGTTCAAAGCTGGGAACAGAGTTTTTGGGCTTGGAGAGTGTGAAAATTGTGTTTCTGGCAGTCTACTGAAGTCTGAATGCTCAGTGTTGTTCAAAGCTGAGAACAGAGTTTTTGGGCTCTGAGTGACTCCAAAAACCTTTTCAGGCATTCTCCTTTAAATTGAATGCTGAGCGATGTTGAAAACGTGGGAATCGTGTTTCTGCGCTCTGAAAGTGTTGAAAACCGTGTTTCTGGCAATATAGATGAAACTGCACGTTGAATGATGTTAAAACCCAGGAATCGCGTTTTTGCGCTCTGAAAGTGTCGAAAACAGGGTTTCTCGCAATATCATTGAAACTGCACGCTGAATGATGTTAAAACCCAGGAATCGCGTTTTTGCGCTCTGAAAGTGTCGAAAACAGCTTTTCTGATGCACTTCTGGAAAATGAATGCTGTGTGTTGTTCAAAGCTGGGAACAGAGTTTTTGGGCTTGGAGAGTGTGAAAATTGTTTTTCTGGCAGTCTACTGAAATCTGAATGCTGAGTGTTGTTCAAAGCTGAGAACAGAGTTTTTGGGCTCTGAGTGACTCCAAAAACCTTTTCAGGCATTCTCCTTTAAATTGAATGCTGAGCGATGTTGAAAACGTGGGAATCGTGTTTTTGCGCTCTGAAAGTGTTGAAAACCGTGTTTCTGGCAATATAGTTGAAAATGCACGTTGAATGATGTTAAAACCCAGGAAAAGCGTTTTTGCGCTCTGAAAGTGTCGAAAACAGCGTTTCTGATACACTTATGGAAAATGAATGCTGTGTGTTGTTCAAAGCTGGGAACAGAGTTTTTGGGCTTGGAGAGTGTGAAAATTGTGTTTCTGGCAGTCTACTGAAGTCTGAATGCTGAGTGTTGTTCAAAGCTGAGAACAGAGTTTTTGGGCTCTGAGTGACTCCAAAAACCTTTCCAGGCATTCTCCTTTAAATTGAATGCTGAGCGATGTTGAAAACATGGGAATCGTGTTTCTGCGCTCTGAAAGTGTTGAAAACCGTGTTTCTGGCAATATAGATGAAACTGCACGTTGAATGATGTTAAAACCCAGGAATCGCGTTTTTGCGCTCTGAAAGTGTCGAAAACAGGGTTTCTCGCAATATCATTGAAACTGCACGCTGAATGATGTTAAAACCCGGGAATCGCGTTTTTGCGTTGTGAAAGTGTAGAAAACGGCGTTTCTGATGCACTTCTGGAAAATGAATGCTGTGTGTTGTTCAAAGCTGGGAACAGAGTTTTTGGGCTTGGAGAGTGTGAAAATTGTGTTTCTGACAGTCTACTGAAATCTGAATGCTGAGTGTTGTTCAAAGCTGAGAACAGAGTTTTTGGGCTCTGAGTGACTCCAAAAACCTTTTCAGGCATTCTCCTTAAAATTGAATGCTGAGCGATGTTGAAAACGTGGGAATCGTGTTTTTGCGCTCTGAAAGTGTTGAAAACCGTGTTTCTGGCAATATAGTTGAAAATGCACGTTGAATGATGTTAAAACCCGGGAATCGCGTTTTTGCGCTCTGAAAGTGTAGAAAACAGGGTTTCTCGCAATATCATTGAAACTGCACGTTGAATGATGTTAAAACCCAGGAATCGCGTTTTTGCGCTCTGAAAGTGTCGAAAACAGGGTTTCTCGCAATATCATTGAAACTGCACGCTGAATGATGTTAAAACCCGGGAATCGCGTTTTTGCGTTGTGAAAGTGTAGAAAACGGCGTTTCTGATGCACTTCTGGAAAATGAATGCTGTGTGTTGTTCAAAGCTGGGTACAGAGTTTTTGGGCTTGGAGAGTGTGAAAATTGTGTTTCTGACAGTCTACTGAAATCTGAATGCTGAGTGTTGTTCAAAGCTGAGAACAGAGTTTTTGGGCTCTGAGTGACTCCAAAAACCTTTTCAGGCATTCTCCTTAAAATTGAATGCTGAGCGATGTTGAAAACGTGGGAATCGTGTTTTTGCGCTCTGAAAGTGTTGAAAACCGTGTTTCTGGCAATATAGTTGAAAATGCACGTTGAATGATGTTAAAACCCGGGAATCGCGTTTTTGCGCTCTGAAAGTGTAGAAAACAGGGTTTCTCGCAATATCATTGAAACTGCACGTTGAATGATGTTAAAACCCAGGAATCGCGTTTTTGCGCTCTGAAAGTGTCGAAATCATTGAAACTGCACGCTGAATGATGTTAAAACCCGGGAATCGCGTTTTTGCGTTGTGAAAGTGTAGAAAACGGCGTTTCTGATGCACTTCTGGAAAATGAATGCTGTGTGTTGTTCAAAGCTGGGAACAGAGTTTTTGGGCTTGGAGAGTGTGAAAATTGTGTTTCTGACAGTCTACTGAAATCTGAATGCTGAGTGTTGTTCAAAGCTGAGAACAGAGTTTTTGGGCTCTGAGTGACTCCAAAAACCTTTTCAGGCATTCTCCTTAAAATTGAATGCTGAGCGATGTTGAAAACGTGGGAATCGTGTTTTTGCGCTCTGAAAGTGTTGAAAACCGTGTTTCTGGCAATATAGTTGAAAATGCACGTTGAATGATGTTAAAACCCGGGAATCGCGTTTTTGCGCTCTGAAAGTGTAGAAAACAGGGTTTCTCGCAATATCATTGAAACTGCACGTTGAATGATGTTAAAACCCAGGAATCGCGTTTTTGCGCTCTGAAAGTGTCGAAAACAGGGTTTCTCGCAATATCATTGAAACTGCACGCTGAATGATGTTAAAACCCGGGAATCGCGTTTTTGCGTTGTGAAAGTGTAGAAAACGGCGTTTCTGATGCACTTCTGGAAAATGAATGCTGTGTGTTGTTCAAAGCTGGGAACAGAGTTTTTGTGCTTGGAGAGTGTGAAAATTGTGTTTCTGGCAGTCTACTGAAATCTGAATGCTGAGTGTTGTTCAAAGCTGAGAACAGAGTTTTTGGGCTCTGAGTGACTCCAAAAACCTTTCCAGGCATTCTCCTTTAAATTGAATGCTGAGCGATGTTGAAAACGTGGGAATCGTGTTTTTGCGCTCTGAAAGTGTTGAAAACTGTGTTTCTGGCAATATAGATGAAACTGCACGTTGAATGATGTTAAAACCCAGGAATCGCGTTTTTGCGCTCTGAAAGTGTCGAAAACAGGGTTTCTCGCAATATCATTGAAACTGCACGCTGAATGATGTTAAAACCCGGGAATCGCGTTTTTGCGTTGTGAAAGTGTCAAAAACGGCGTTTCTGATGCACTTCTGGAAAATGAATGCTGTGTGTTGTTCAAAGCTGGGAACAGAGTTTTTGGGCTTGGAGAGTGTGAAAATTGTTTTTCTGACAGTCTACTGAAATCTGAATGCTGAGTGTTGTTCAAAGCTGAGAACAGAGTTTTTGGGCTCTGAGTGACTCCAAAAACCTTTCCAGGCATTCTCCTTTAAATTGAATGCTGAGCGATGTTGAAAACGTGGGAATCTTGTTTCTGCGCTCTGAAAGTGTTGAAAACCGTGTTTCTGGCAATATAGATGAAACTACACGTTGAATGATGTTAAAACCCAGGAATCGCGTTTTTGTGCTCTGAAAGTGTCGAAAACAGGGTTTCTCGCAATATCATTGAAACTGCACGCTGAATGATGTTAAAACCCGGGAATCGCTTTTTTGCGTTGTGAAAGTGTCGAAAACGGCGTTTCTGATGAACTTCTTTAAAATGAATGCTGTGTGTTGTTCAAAGCTGGGAAAAGAGTTTTTGGGCTTGGAGAGTGTGAAAATTGTGTTTCTGGCAGTCTCCTGAAATCTGAATGCTGAGTGTTGTTCAAAGCTGAGAACAGAGTTTTTGGGCTCTGAGTGACTCCAAAAACCTTTCCAGGCATTCTCCTTTAAATTGAATGCTGAGCGATGTTGAAAACGTGGGAATCGTGTTTCTGCGCTCTGAAAGTGTTGAAAACCGTGTTTCTGGCAATATAGATGAAACTGCACGTTGAATGATGTTAAAACCCAGGAATCGTGTTTTTGCGCTCTGAAAGTGTCGAAAACAGGGTTTCTCGCAATATCATTGAAACTGCACGCTGAATGATGTTAAAACCCAGGAATCGCGTTTTTGCGCTCTGAAAGTGTCGAAAACAGCTTTTCTGATGCACTTCTGGAAAATGAGTGCTGTGTGTTGTTCAAAGCTGGGAACAGAGTTTTTGGGCTTGGAGAGTGTGAAAATTGTGTTTCTGACAGTCTACTGAAATCTGAATGCTGAGTATTGTTCAAAGCTGAGAACAGAGTTTTTGGGCTCTGAGTGACTCCAAAAACCTTTCCAGGCATTCTCCTTTAAATTGAATGCTGAGCGATGTTGAAAACGTGGGAATCGTGTTTTTGCGCTCTGAAAGTGTTGAAAACCGTGTTTCTGGCAATATAGTTGAAACTGCATGTTGAATGATGTTAAAACCCAGGAATCGCGTTTTTGCGCTCTGAAAGTGTCGAAAACAGCTTTTCTGATGCACTTCTGGAAAATGAGTGCTGTGTGTTGTTCAAAGCTGGGAACAGAGTTTTTGGGCTTGGAGAGGGTGAAAATTGTGTTTCTGACAGTCTACTGAAATCTGAATGCTGAGTATTGTTCAAAGCTGAGAACAGAGTTTTTGGGCTCTGAGTGACTCCAAAAACCTTTCCAGGCATTCTCCTTTAAATTGAATGCTGAGCGATGTTGAAAACGTGGGAATCGTGTTTTTGCGCTCTGAAAGTGTTGAAAACCGTGTTTCTGGCAATATAGATGAAACTGCACGTTGAATGATGTTAAAACCCAGGAATCGCGTTTTTGCGCTCTGAAAGTGTCGAAAACAGGGTTTCTCGCAATATCATTGAAACTGCACGCTGAATGATGTTAAAACCCGGGAATCGCGTTTTTGCGTTGTGAAAGTGTAGAAAACGGCGTTTCTGATGCACTTCTGGAAAATGAATGCTGTGTGTTGTTCAAAGCTGGGAACAGAGTTTTTGGGCTTGGAGAGTGTGAAAATTGTGTTTCTGACAGTCTACTGAAATCTGAATGCTGAGTATTGTTCAAAGCTGAGAACAGAGTTTTTGGGCTCTGAGTGACTCCAAAAACCTTTCCAGGCATTCTCCTTTAAATTGAATGCTGAGCGATGTTGAAAACGTGGGAATCGTGTTTTTGCGCTCTGAAAGTGTTGAAAACCGTGTTTCTGGCAATATAGTTGAAACTGCACGTTGAATGATGTTAAAACCCAGGAATCGCGTTTTTGCGCTCTGAAAGTGTCGAAAACAGCGTTTCTGATACACTTCTGGAAAATGAATGCTGTGTGTTGTTCAAAGCTGGGAACAGAGTTTTTGGGCTTGGAGAGGGTGAAAATTGTGTTTCTGACAGTCTACTGAAATCTGAATGCTGAGTATTGTTCAAAGCTGAGAACAGAGTTTTTGGGCTCTGAGTGACTCCAAAAACCTTTCCAGGCATTCTCCTTTAAATTGAATGCTGAGCGATGTTGAAAACGTGGGAATCGTGTTTTTGCGCTCTGAAAGTGTTGAAAACCGTGTTTCTGGCAATATAGTTGAAACTGCACGTTGAATGATGTTAAAACCCAGGAATCGCGTTTTTGCGCTCTGAAAGTGTCGAAAACAGGGTTTCTCGCAATATCATTGAAACTGCACGCTGAATGATGTTAAAACCCGGGAATCGCGTTTTTGCGTTGTGAAAGTGTAGAAAACGGCGTTTCT
>NW_023494684.1:0-25672 GCF_013368585.1 Megalops cyprinoides | reverse complement strand
GAAACTGCACGCTGAATGATGTTAAAACCCGGGAATCGCGTTTTTGCGTTGTGAAAGTGTAGAAAACGGCGTTTCTGATGCACTTCTGGAAAATGAATGCTGTGTGTTGTTCAAAGCTGGGAACAGAGTTTTTGGGCTTGGAGAGTGTGAAAATTGTGTTTCTGACAGTCTACTGAAATCTGAATGCTGAGTGTTGTTCAAAGCTGAGAACAGAGTTTTTGGGCTCTGAGTGACTCCAAAAACCTTTTCAGGCATTCTCCTTTAAATTGAATGCTGATCGATGTTGAAAACGTGGGAATCGTGTTTTTGCGCTCTGAAAGTGTTGAAAACCGTGTTTCTGGCAATATAGTTGAAAATGCACGTTGAATGATGTTAAAACCCAGGAATCGCGTTTTTGCGCTCTGAAAATGTCGAAAACAGGGTTTCTCGCAATATCATTGAAACTGCACGCTGAATGATGTTAAAACCCGGGAATCGCGTTTTTGCGTTGTGAAAGTGTAGAAAACGGCGTTTCTGATGCACTTCTGGAAAATGAGTGCTGTGTGTTGTTCAAAGCTGGGAACAGAGTTTTTGGGCTTGGAGAGTGTGAAAATTGTGTTTCTGGCAGTCTACTGAAATCTGAATGCTGAGTGTTGTTCAAAGCTGAGAACAGAGTTTTTGGGCTCTGAGTGACTCCAAAAACCTTTCCAGGCATTCTCCTTTAAATTGAATGCTGAGCGATGTTGAAAACGTGGGAATCGTGTTTTTGCGCTCTGAAAGTGTTGAAAACCGTGTTTCTGGCAATATAGTTGAAACTGCACGCTGAATGATGTTATAACCCGGGAATCGCGTTTTTGCGTTGTGAAAGTGTCGAAAACAGCGTTTCTGATGCACTTCTGGAAAATGAATGCTGTGTGTTGTTCAAAGCTGGGAACAGAGTTTTTGGGCTTGGAGAGTGTGAAAATTGTGTTTCTGACAGTCTACTGAAATCTGAATGCTGAGTGTTGTTCAAAGCTGAGAACAGAGTTTTTGGGCTCTGAGTGACTTCAAAAACCTTTCCAGGCATTCTCCTTAAAATTGAATGCTGAGCGATGTTGAAAACGTGGGAATCGTGTTTTTGCGCTCTGAAAGTGTTGAAAACCGTGTTTCTGGCAATATAGTTGAAACTGCACGCTGAATGATGTTAAAACCCAGGAATCGCGTTTTTGCGCTCTGAAAGTGTCAAACAGCTTTTCTGATGCACTTCTGGAAAATGAGTGCTGTGTGTTGTTCAAAGCTGGGAACAGAGTTTTTGGGCTTGGAGAGGGTGAAAATTGTGTTTCTGACAGTCTACTGAAATCTGAATGCTGAGTATTGTTCAAAGCTGAGAACAGAGTTTTTGGGCTCTGAGTGACTCCAAAAACCTTTCCAGGCATTGTCCTTTAAATTGAATGCTGAGCGATGTTGAAAACGTGGGAATCGCGTTTTTGCGCTCTGAAAGTGTTGAAAACCGTGTTTCTGGCAATATAGTTGAAACTGCACGTTGAATGATGTTAAAACCCAGGAATCGCGTTTTTGCGCTCTGAAAGTGTCGAAAACAGGGTTTCTCGCAATATCATTGAAACTGCACGCTGAATGATGTTAAAACCCGGGAATCGCGTTTTTGCGTTGTGAAAGTGTCGAAAACTGCGTTTCTGATGCACTACTGGAAAATGAATGCTGTGTGTTGTTCAAAGTTGGGAACAGAGTTTTTGGGCTTGGAGAGTGTGAAAATTGTGTTTCTGACAGTCTACTGAAATCTGAATGCTGAGTGTTGTTCAAAGCTGAGAACAGAGTTTTTGGGCTCTGAGTGACTCCAAAAACCTTTCCAGGCATTCTCCTTTAAATTGAATGCTGAGCGATGTTGAAAACGTGGGAATCGTGTTTTTGCGCTCTGAAAGTGTTGAAAACCGTGTTTCTGGCAATATAGTTGAAACTGCACGCTGAATGATGTTAAAACCCAGGAATCGCGTTTTTGCGCTCTGAAAGTGCCGAAAACAGCTTTTCTGATGCACTTCTGGAAAATGAGTGCAGTGTGTTGTTCAAAGCTGGGAACAGAGTTTTTGGGCTTGGAGAGGGTGAAAATTGTGTTTCTGACAGTCTACTGAAATCTGAATGCTGAGTATTGTTCAAAGCTGAGAACAGAGTTTTTGGGCTCTGAGTGACTCCAAAAACCTTTCCAGGCATTCTCCTTTAAATTGAATGCTGAGCGATGTTGAAAACGTGGGAATCGTGTGTTTGCGCTCTGAAAGTGTTGAAAACCGTGTTTCTGGCAATATAGTTGAAACTGCACGCTGAATGATGTTATAACCCGGGAATCGCGTTTTTGCGTTGTGAAAGTGTCGAAAACTGCGTTTCTGATGCACTTCTGGAAAATGAATGCTGTGTGTTGTTCAAAGCTGGGAACAGAGTTTTTGGGCTTGGAGAGTGTGAAAATTGTGTTTCTGACAGTCTACTGAAATCTGAATGCTGAGTGTTGTTCAAAGCTGAGAACAGAGTTTTTGGGCTCTGAGTGACTCCAAAAACCTTTTCAGGCATTCTCCTTTAAATTGAATGCTGATCGATGTTGAAAACGTGGGAATCGTGTTTTTGCGCTCTGAAAGTGTTGAAAACCGTGTTTCTGGCAATATAGTTGAAAATGCACGTTGAATGATGTTAAAACCCAGGAATCGCGTTTTTGCGCTCTGAAAGTGTCGAAAACAGCGTTTCTGATGCACTTCTGGAAAATGAATGCTGTGTGTTGTTCAAAGCTGGGAACAGAGTTTTTGGGCTTGGAGAGTGTGAAAATTGTGTTTCTGGCAGTCTACTGAAATCTGAATGCTGAGTGTTGTTCAAAGCTGAGAACAAGAGTTTTTGGGCTCTGAGTGACTCCAAAAACCTTTCCAGGCATTCTCCTTTAAATTGAATGCTGAGCGATGTTGAAAACGTGGGAATCGTGTTTTTGCGCTCTGAAAGTGTTGAAAACCGTGTTTCTGGCAATATAGTTGAAACTGCACGTTGAATGATGTTAAAACCTAGGAATCGCGTTTTTGCGCTCTGAAAGTGTCGAAAACAGGGTTTCCTGCAGTATCATTGAAACTGCACGCTGAATGATGTTAAAACCCGGGAATCGCGTTTTTGCGTTGTGAAAGTGTCGAAAACTGCGTTTCT
The DNA here is from genome assembly GCF_013368585.1 of Megalops cyprinoides. Lineage (NCBI taxonomy): Eukaryota > Metazoa > Chordata > Actinopteri > Elopiformes > Megalopidae > Megalops > Megalops cyprinoides. The sequence goes on along the minus strand of NW_023494684.1, from coordinate 22,525 downwards.
GATGCACTTCTGGAAAATGAATGCTGTGTGTTGTTCAAAGCTGGGAACAGAGTTTTTGGGCTTGGAGAGTGTGAAAATTGTGTTTCTGACAGTCTACTGAAATCTGAATGCTGAGTGTTGTTCAAAGCTGAGAACAGAGTTTTTGGGCTCTGAGTGACTCCAAAAACCTTTCCAGGCATTCTCCTTTAAATTGAATGCTGAGCGATGTTGAAAACGTGGGAATCGTGTTTTTGCGCTCTGAAAGTGTTGAAAACCGTGTTTCTGGCAATATAGTTGAAACTGCACGTTGAATGATGTTAAAACCTAGGAATCGCGTTTTTGCGCTCTGAAAGTGTCGAAAACAGGGTTTCTCGCAATATCATTGAAACTGCACGCTGAATGATGTTAAAACCCGGGAATCGCGTTTTTGCGTTGTGAAAGTGTCGAAAACTGCGTTTCTGATGCACTTCTGGAAAATGAATGCTGTGTGTTGTTCAAAGCTGGGAACAGAGTTTTTGGGCTTGGAGAGTGTGAAAATTGTGTTTCTGACAGTCTACTGAAATCTGAATGCTGAGTGTTGTTCAAAGCTGAGAACAGAGTTTTTGGGCTCTGAGTGACTCCAAAAACCTTTCCAGGCATTCTCCTTTAAATTGAATGCTGAGCGATGTTGAAAACGTGGGAATCGTGTTTTTGCGCTCTGAAAGTGTTGAAAACCGTGTTTCTGGCAATATAGTTGAAACTGCACGCTGAATGATGTTAAAACCCAGGAATCGCGTTTTTGCGCTCTGAAAGTGCCGAAAACAGCTTTTCTGATGCACTTCTGGAAAATGAGTGCAGTGTGTTGTTCAAAGCTGGGAACAGAGTTTTTGGGCTTGGAGAGGGTGAAAATTGTGTTTCTGACAGTCTACTGAAATCTGAATGCTGAGTATTGTTCAAAGCTGAGAATAGAGTTTTTGGGCTCTGAGTGACTCCAAAAACCTTTCCAGGCATTCTCCTTTAAATTGAATGCTGAGCGATGTTGAAAACGTGGGAATCGTGTGTTTGCGCTCTGAAAGTGTTGAAAACCGTGTTTCTGGCAATATAGTTGAAACTGCACGTTGAATGATGTTAAAACCCATGAATCGCGTTTTTGCGCTCTGAAAGTGTCGAAAACAGGGTTTCTCGCAATATCATTGAAACTGCACGCTGAATGATGTTAAAACCCGGGAATCGCGTTTTTGCGTTGTGAAAGTGTAGAAAACGGCGTTTCTGATGCACTTCTGGAAAATGAATGCTGTGTGTTGTTCAAAGCTGGGAACAGAGTTTTTGGGCTTGGAGAGTGTGAAAATTGTGTTTCTGGCAGTCTACTGAAATCTGAATGCTGAGTGTGTTTCAAAGCTGAGAACAGAGTTTTTGGGCTCTGAGTGACTCCAAAAACCTTTCCAGGCATTGTCCTTTAAATTGAATGCTGAGCGATGTTGAAAACGTGGGAATGGTGTTTTTGCGCTCTGAAAGTGTTGAAAACCGTGTTTCTGGCAATATAGTTGAAACTGCACGCTGAATGATGTTAAAACCCAGGAATCGCGTTTTTGCGCTCTGAAAGTGTCGAAAACAGCTTTTCTGATGCACTCCTGGAAAATGAGTGCTGTGTGTTGTTCAAAGCTGGGAACAGAGTTTTTGGGCTTGGAGAGGGTGAAAATTGTGTTTCTGACAGTCTACTGAAATCTGAATGCTGAGCATTGTTCAAAGCTGAGAACAGAGTTTTTGGGCTCTGAGTGACTCCAAAAACCTTTCCAGGCATTGTCCTTTAAATTGAATGCTGAGCGATGTTGAAAACGTGGGAATCGTGTTTTTGCGCTCTGAAAGTGTTGAAAACCGTGTTTCTGGCAATATAGTTGAAACTGCACGTTGAATGATGTTAAAACCCAGGAATCGCGTTTTTGCGCTCTGAAAGTGTCGAAAACAGGGTTTCTCGCAATATCATTGAAACTGCACGCTGAATGATGTTAAAACCCGGGAATCGCGTTTTTGCGTTGTGAAAGTGTAGAAAACGGCGTTTCTGATGCACTTCTGGAAAATGAGTGCTGTGTGTTGTTCAAAGCTGGGAACAGAGTTTTTGGGCTTGGAGAGTGTGAAAATTGTGTTTCTGGCAGTCTACTGAAATCTGAATGCTGAGTGTTGTTCAAAGCTGAGAACAGAGTTTTTGGGCTCTGAGTGACTCCAAAAACCTTTCCAGGCATTCTCCTTTAAATTGAATGCTGAGCGATGTTGAAAACGTGGGAATCGTGTTTTTGCGCTCTGAAAGTGTTGAAAACCGTGTTTCTGGCAATATAGTTGAAACTGCACGCTGAATGATGTTATAACCCGGGAATCGCGTTTTTGCGTTGTGAAAGTGTCGAAAACAGCGTTTCTGATGCACTTCTGGAAAATGAATGCTGTGTGTTGTTCAAAGCTGGGAACAGAGTTTTTGGGCTTGGAGAGTGTGAAAATTGTGTTTCTGACAGTCTACTGAAATCTGAATGCTGAGTGTTGTTCAAAGCTGAGAACAGAGTTTTTGGGCTCTGAGTGACTTCAAAAACCTTTCCAGGCATTCTCCTTTAAATTGAATGCTGAGCGATGTTGAAAACGTGGGAATCGTGTTTTTGCGCTCTGAAAGTGTTGAAAACCGTGTTTCTGGCAATATAGTTGAAACTGCACGCTTGTCATGGACTAGGTTCCACTCAGCTTAAACACACCGAAGAAACTCCAGGAGACCGATGGTTCATTTCCATGAAGTTTTACTTGGCATATTGTGAAACTGCAACACAGTATACAAAATACAATTAAATTCCCATGCTAACAACAGCGTAGCAAGCTAGAGCTAACTAAGCCTAGCATATATTAACACAATGGGGCTAATGAAGCTAACTAGGCTTGCTCATGCTAATTATCATCTTAGCTGCCTTAATGATGAACAACAATAAATACTGTAACTTATAACTCAATGTTACACAATAAAATACTCACAGACGTTGCCTGAGCCGAAGGGAGAAAAGAAAGGCGAGGAAAGAAAGCTGGAGACTACTGCGAGATCGCATGTAGCAGATCACTGCATGACTGCTTCCTACTTCCTGTGTTTCCCAGAATGCACTAGTGGGTGCTATGGTTACGGAGTACACAAATAAACTGTACAGCTGAGATAAACTAACACCTTAAAACATAATATTAACTATATTTTCAGGCGGCATGACACTCCCCGCTTGGGGTCTTTAGAGAACCCACATTACTTAACAGAATCAGTCTTTGGAGAAAAAAGAAGAACCACTTCTGTAACGGGTCGGGATAAAGTCTTCCTGGTTCCATCCTTGACGACTTCTACTTCAACTTTCCGAACCAATCCATCTTCCCCTGGAAAGGTTTTTGTGATGATGCTCATAGGCCATTGATTTCTCTTTGCCTGATTGTCTTTCAGGAGGACGATGTCTCCTTCCTGGAGGCTTGGCCGTTTTCCTTGCCACTTGTGCCGAAGCTGTAATGTCTTGAGGTATTCGTGTTTCCACTTGTTCCAAAACATGTCTGCTAGGCCCTGAACCCGCTTCCACTCCTCTCTGACGAGGTCCGCTTCCTCAAAGCTGCCTGGCGGAGGAGGTGGTGCAGCCCCTGTCTTAAGGGTCAGGAGCATTGCTGGGGTGAGGATGAGAGGCGATTCCGGATCCGATGACACAGGGATGAGCGGTCTAGCATTCATGATTGCAGCTACTTCGGCCATGAGAGTAGTCAGAACCTCATGTGTCAGGTGAGACTTCCTTTGCTCAAGCAGCATGCAGTCCAAAATGCGGCGGGCGATGCCAATCATTCGTTCCCACGCGCCGCCCATATGGGACGCGTGGGGCGGGTTAAATACCCAGGTGCAGCTCCGTGTATCCAGGTACTTCTCCACACTGTTGAAGCCTGGATTGGCCTTGTCCATCTCCAGCTCATGGGAGGCGCCAATGAAGTTAGTTCCGCAGTCAGAGCGGATCTGCTTTGCGGGGCCCCTGACTGCAAAGAACCTCCTTAAGGCGTTGATGAAACTGCCGGAACTCATTGTCTCAATTACCTCGATGTGAACTGCCCTTGAACACATGTATGAGAACATCACAGCCCATCGTTTAGAGTTGGAGACTCCTCCTCTTGTGCGGCGTGAGACGATGTCCCATGGTCCAAAGACGTCGACACCTACATAGGTGAAAGGAGGTGCTACTTGTAGCCGTTCTGCTGGCAGGGCTGCCATCTGCTGATGTTCGGTCTTTCCCCTCAGCTTTCTACAAGTGATACATCTGTGAAGCAGACTGCTGATGCAGCGTTTAGCTCCCACGAGCCAGAACCCTGCAGCTCGAATGGCACCTTCGGTTAGATGTCTCCCTTGGTGTTTCACTGCTTCGTGATAGTGTGACACAAGCAGGGTTGCGAGATAATGTCGGCCAGGAACGATGATGGGGTGAGTCTCGTTCACGCTCAGACCTGACTGTCCAATCCGGCCTCCTACTCTCAGGAGTTGATCTTGGTCCGTGGTGGGGTGCAATTTCCACAGGCTGCTTGAGGATGGAAGGTTGGCTCCCAAGTTGATGCACTTAAGCTCCTCTGTGTAGCACTCATTCTGGACGCTCTTCACAATGCACACTTTGGCCCTTAGCAACCCTTCCTCTGTAGGACGACAGATGTGCCACCCCTGACACCCCTTTTGGGTAGAGTGGGCAAAGGAACGAGCTATGTGGATGAGGTGCGCTACGGCTGTGAGGAGAGTGCTGAACTTAGAGAAACGCTCAAAGCGTTGTGGGTGTAAAACGTCTCTGGTAACCTGAGTGAGACTTGTCACCACCTGAGGACGCACTTCCGTGTCGGTGTCAGGGTCAATTAGATTGTAAGCCTCTTGAAGCTCAGATGAATGCAAAGATGCATCATGGAGAAAGGCTGGTCCTTTGAGCCAAGTTGTGCTGCTAAGCAAAGCTGGTGTCACGGTTCTTGACCCGATGTCAGCTGGGTTGAGGTGCGTTGGAACGTACTTCCACTGACCAGAACAAGGTGATTGATGGATTCGCTGGATCCTGTTGTGTACGTAGACATAGAATCTTCTTGACTGGTTATGGATGTACCCCAATACTACCTTACTATCTGTGTAGTAGGTGATGTTGTCAAATACTGTGTCCATCTCTGTGACTACCATCTCGGCGATCTCAACGGCGAGTACTGCCGCACAGAGCTCGAGTCTCGGGATAGTCAAACCAGGCTGAGGGGCCAACTTTGTCTTCCCGAAGACAAAGCCAATCTCAGTCTGCTCTTGGTGGCTTGTCACCTTGATGTAGGCCACAGCTGCTATTGCTTTGACTGATGCGTCTGCAAAGACACAGAGTTCTCTTCTCAGAGCACCTGAGGTGGAGAAAGACGTATAAGGACGTGGTATGTGGAGACCCTCTAGATCTTGGAGTGACTGTTTCCATCGAGTCCACTCGATCTCCATGTCCTTGGGAAGAGGTGAGTCCCAGTCCTCTGCTTGCGTGGTAAGTTCCCTGAGTATCAGTCTCCCATGAACCGTGATGGGTGCGAGGAACCCTAACGGGTCGTAGAGGCTATTCACAGTTGAGAGTACCCCTCTGCGGGTGAACGGCTTGTGGTCGTCCTCAATCTGAAACATGAAGGTGTCTGTACGCATGTCCCAGGACAATCCAAGGCTGCGTTGGATGGGCAAATCATCGACGAAGAGATCTAGGCGGTTGACGTCCTTAGATCGATCTTCGGACGGGAATGCTTTGATGACTGCAGGTCGATTTGAAGCAATTTTGTGTAGCCTGAGGTTAGAAGCTGCAAGCATCTTCTGCGCTCGCCCAAGAACGCTGATGGCTTCTTCCTCTGTGCTGAAGGACTTTAAAGCGTCGTCAACGTAAAACTCACGATCAACAAATCTTCTTGCGTCACTGCCATAGTCAGCCTCGGCTTCCTTAGCTGCCCGTCGCAAACCGTACACTGCAACGGCAGGAGAGGGACTGTTCCCGAAAAGGTGGACCCGCATCCTGTAGTCCACGATGTCAGAGGTAGGGTCGTTGTTCCTATACCACAGGAAGCGGAGAAAATCACGATGTTCCTCCTTCACGACAAAGCAGTGGAACATGTGTTCGATGTCAGCGGTGATCGCCACCTGCTCCTTCCTGAACCTCATAAGGACACCTAGCAGGCTATTATTAAGGTCAGGGCCGGTGAGCAAAACGTCGTTGAGCGATACTCCCTCACATGAAGCGCTGCTGTCGAAGACTACACGGATCTTATCCGGCTTCCTCGGATGATACACACCGAACAGGGGCAGATACCAACACTCTTGTTCAGGCTGTAATGGCGGTGCAACTTCTGCGTGTGCCTTTTTGAGCATCTTCTCCATGAATTCTAGGAAGTCAGCTTTCATCTGTGGTCGTTTTTCCAATGAACGCTGGAGTGAGACGAGACGGTCGAACGCCTGTTTCCTGTTGTTAGGCAGCCGCTGTCTCGGCGACCGGAAGGGTAATGGTGCAACCCAGCTTTTGGAGCTGTCCTGATAGCACCCAGCTTCCATTATCCTCAGAAACTCCAAATCTTCCATGGATGGGGCGAGTCTGTGGTCGTCTGGAGTACGAGCGAAGACGGTCTGCCCCAAGCAGTCTCCAATGAGCGTCGTTGAGCTGCAGATGGAAGTTGGTGCTGGATAATGTTGATGTTTAGGTGCTTGACCAAATACCTCTTTCACTATGATGTGGTTGTTGCATGGCTCAAGATGACTCGCACGACCGCTCTCTAGGATGGCTGTTTTGTAACTTCTCACCTCGAGTGGTCTATGAGCACCTCCAAGACACACGTCACCGACGACGACCCATCCTAGGTCAAGCCTTTGAGCAAACGGTGCATCTCCTGGGCCACTTATCTGCTCTCGGACCTTGTGGACCCGTAAGATGTCTCTGCCCAGTAGGAGGAGTATTTTGGCGTCCGGATCCAGAGGCGGAATCTTGTCGGCGATGTGCTTCAGATGGGCGTGATGGTAAGCTGCGTCTGGCGTAGGGATCTCAGTGCGAGCATTAGGGATTTGGTTGCACTCGAGGAGTATAGGCAGAGGAATGCTTACTTTCTTATCCACTGGCTCCACAGTGTAACCGCTGGCTCTCCTCCCCGCTGTCTCTGTACGTCCCGCACAGGTCTTGAGTGTATATGAGTAAGAGCCCCCGGAGATCTTGAAGACCTCAAAGAACTCTGACCGTGCCAGGGAGCGATTGCTCTGCTCATCCAGTATGGCGTACATTCTCTTGGACTCTTCCCTGCGTCCGTTAGGGAACACACTGACGAGGCAGATCTTAGCACATGCTCTGGCGCTCAATCCTTCACCACATACTTGAGTGCACGTCGACTTGACCTCCTGGTTATCCGCTTTGTCCTCCTCCCCGCCATCCTCTGAAGTGGAAGGGGACGACTTAGATTTCCAGGTAGGTGGATAGGGGTGAAGTGCCGTCACATGAGCGGTGCTCTCGCACTCTGTACATTTTATCTCTGCGGTGCAGTTCTTTGCAAGATGCTCTGTGGAGGAACAACAGCGAAAGCAGATGTAATGTTCTTTCAAAAGCTGTTTGCGATCATTTATGCTCTTCTCACGGAAGCCTCTGCACTTCCTCAGAGGATGGGGCTTTTTATGCAGAGGGCAATGTTTGTTTGGATCGATTCGTTCTGTGCTTTCTTTAGAATCAGCTTTAGCAGCTCCTGAGACCTGCGTCTTGTGAACATAGACGGATGTCTTTGCGGGCCTTTCCCACTTGTTCTTCCTCTCTGCAGGAACTTGCATGAAGAGGTTGAAGCTTGGGTCAGTGCGAGCTCTTGCTTCTGAGGAAATGAAGTTTACCAACACGGAGAAAGGTGGGAAACTAACAGAATGTTCTTGTTTGTATCTTGTACCGAAGTAAAGCCACTTTTCTTGTATGTTGTATGGGAGTTTCTCAATGATAGGCCTAATTCCTCTGGAGGTATCCAAGTACGACAAGCCTGCGAGGTAGCCGTCTTCCTTGGCGGCTTGTAGCTCTGACAAGAGATCGGCTAACTCCCTGAGTCTCTGTGGATCCTTTGTTGTAACCTTTGGAAAGTTTTCTAGTTTGTTGAACAGAGCTTGTTCGACGGCCTCTGGTGAGCCGTATATTTCGTCGAGGCGCCCCCATGCCATGTACAGTCCAGTGGCTGGATTTCTGATGTTGACTGTTTTTATGCGCCTAACTTGTTCTGCCGACTCTTTCCCCAGATACCTGGTGAGGAGGTCGAGTTCTTCTGCGGCGGACATGTCTAGATTGGCGATAGCATTTAGAAACGATGACTTCCAGGCCCAATAGTTCATTGGTTGGTCATCATATGTGGTGAGGCCTGACGTCACCAGGTGGTTGCGAGCAAGGTATTTGATGAGGTCTCCAGTGGATGCAGAATCATCATGGCTAGCTCCATAAGACATCCTGTAAACGGGCTGGTGCGCAGGAGGTGAGGGATCCTGTTTGAAGTTCTGTTGCGGACGTCTTCCACAAAGCTGACGATCTGGAGAGAAGTTAAGGGGCTGATTGAAGCTTTGTTGTGGCGGTGCCCCACTGGTCTGCGAAGCCTGAGGAAGCTGGTGTGGCTTAATGTCAGCAGGAGCAGCAGCTTGCGTTTGACTCGCATTGAGTGGGTGGGGTGTTGAGGGGATAACGTTGGTTGGTTGAAGAGGTGGAGGATGTAGGGTTAGCGAAGCATTGTCGTTCCCTCTTTCAACAGATAAAGCCCTGCTGCATAGGCTGGCTTGTGCCCACGCGTAGGCCGCAACACGCTCATCTGACAGATTGGAGAACCAGGCTTTTAGCCTCACTGCGTACTTCAAAGCCCATATCTTGTAAACCGGCCACGAGAGTATTAGCTTCTGCTATGGCAGCATCCTTTTCTTTTTCATCCTTTAACGCATCAAGATTGGCTTGAATACGTGCTTGCTCTACTTTAAGTTCAATTTCCTTTTGTGAATGTGCCGCTCTAGCTTGCGCTGCTTCGGCTTTTGCCTTTGCTTTGGCGATGGCCATGCTAATCTTTGTGCTGGACGATAAACCAGATGAGTGACTGCTCCTTGAGCGTACAGCCTCAGACTGATTATCTCCATTTTCTTTAGTATTGTTGCTACGTTGTGACATTGTGACTCACTGCGTTTTTAATATCAGGAGAAGGGAGCTAATATGAAGCTGACTCGAAGCTGTAGTGTTAGCCGCTTATCTCTTGTTACTGAGTTGCTCCGTAGAATGGCAATCTTTGCGTCCCTCGTTAGCTGTATTGTCGTCTTTTCACTGTCATGGACTAGGTTCCACTCAGCTTAAACACACCGAAGAAACTCCAGGAGACCGATGGTTCATTTCCATGAAGTTTTACTTGGCATATTGTGAAACTGCAACACAGTATACAAAATACAATTAAATTCCCATGCTAACAACAGCGTAGCAAGCTAGAGCTAACTAAGCCTAGCATATATTAACACAATGGGGCTAATGAAGCTAACTAGGCTTGCTCATGCTAATTATCATCTTAGCTGCCTTAATGATGAACAACAATAAATACTGTAACTTATAACTCAATGTTACACAATAAAATACTCACAGACGTTGCCTGAGCCGAAGGGAGAAAAGAAAGGCGAGGAAAGAAAGCTGGAGACTACTGCGAGATCGCATGTAGCAGATCACTGCATGACTGCTTCCTACTTCCTGTGTTTCCCAGAATGCACTAGTGGGTGCTATGGTTACGGAGTACACAAATAAACTGTACAGCTGAGATAAACTAACACCTTAAAACATAATATTAACTATATTTTCAGGCGGCATGACAACGCTGAATGATGTTAAAACCCAGGAATCGCGTTTTTGCGCTCTGAAAGTGTCGAAAACAGCTTTTCTGATGCACTTCTGGAAAATGAGTGCTGTGTGTTGTTCAAAGCTGGGAACAGAGTTTTTGGGCTTGGAGAGGGTGAAAATTGTGTTTCTGACAGTCTACTGAAATCTGAATGCTGAGTATTGTTCAAAGCTGAGAACAGAGTTTTTGGGCTCTGAGTGACTCCAAAAACCTTTCCAGGCATTGTCCTTTAAATTGAATGCTGAGCGATGTTGAAAACGTGGGAATCGTGTTTTTGCGCTCTGAAAGTGTTGAAAACCGTGTTTCTGGCAATATAGTTGAAACTGCACGTTGAATGATGTTAAAACCCAGGAATCGCGTTTTTTGCGCTCTGAAAGTGTCGAAAACAGGGTTTCTCGCAATATCATTGAAACTGCACGCTGAATGATGTTAAAACCCGGGAATCGCGTTTTTGCGTTGTGAAAGTGTCGAAAACTGCGTTTCTGATGCACTACTGGAAAATGAATGCTGTGTGTTGTTCAAAGCTGGGAACAGAGTTTTTGGGCTTGGAGAGTGTGAAAATTGTGTTTCTGACAGTCTACTGAAATCTGAATGCTGAGTGTTGTTCAAAGCTGAGAACAGAGTTTTTGGGCTCTGAGTGACTCCAAAAACCTTTCCAGGCATTCTCCTTTAAATTGAATGCTGAGCGATGTTGAAAACGTGGGAATCGTGTTTTTGCGCTCTGAAAGTGTTGAAAACCGTGTTTCTGGCAATATAGTTGAAACTGCACGCTGAATGATGTTAAAACCCAGGAATCGCGTTTTTGCGCTCTGAAAGTGCCGAAAACAGCTTTTCTGATGCACTTCTGGAAAATGAGTGCAGTGTGTTGTTCAAAGCTGGGAACAGAGTTTTTGGGCTTGGAGAGGGTGAAAATTGTGTTTCTGACAGTCTACTGAAATCTGAATGCTGAGTATTGTTCAAAGCTGAGAACAGAGTTTTTGGGCTCTGAGTGACTCCAAAAACCTTTCCAGGCATTCTCCTTTAAATTGAATGCTGAGCGATGTTGAAAACGTGGGAATCGTGTGTTTGCGCTCTGAAAGTGTTGAAAACCGTGTTTCTGGCAATATAGTTGAAACTGCACGCTGAATGATGTTAAAACCCGGGAATCGCGTTTTTGCGTTGTGAAAGTGTCGAAAACTGCGTTTCTGATGCACTTCTGGAAAATGAATGCTGTGTGTTGTTCAAAGCTGGGAACAGAGTTTTTGGGCTTGGAGAGTGTGAAAATTGTGTTTCTGACAGTCTACTGAAATCTGAATGCTGAGTGTTGTTCAAAGCTGAGAACAGAGTTTTTGGGCTCTGAGTGACTCCAAAAACCTTTTCAGGCATTCTCCTTTAAATTGAATGCTGAGCGATGTTGAAAACGTGGGAATCGTGTTTTTGCGCTCTGAAAGTGTTGAAAACCGTGTTTCTGGCAATATAGTTGAAACTGCACGCTGAATGATGTTAAAACCCAGGAATCGCGTTTTTGCGCTCTGAAAGTGTCGAAAACAGCTTTTCTGATGCACTTCTGGAAAATGAGTGCTGTGTGTTGTTCAAAGCTGGGAACAGAGTTTTTGGGCTTGGAGAGGGTGAAAATTGTGTTTCTGACAGTCTACTGAAATCTGAATGCTGAGTATTGTTCAAAGCTGAGAACAGAGTTTTTGGGCTCTGAGTGACTCCAAAAACCTTTTCAGGCATTCTCCTTTAAATTGAATGCTGAGCGATGTTGAAAACGTGGGAATCGTGTTTTTGCGCTCTGAAAGTGTTGAAAACCGTGTTTCTGGCAATATAGTTGAAACTGCACGCTGAATGATGTTAAAACCCAGGAATCGCGTTTTTGCGCTCTGAAAGTGTCGAAAACAGCTTTTCTGATGCACTTCTGGAAAATGAGTGCTGTGTGTTGTTCAAAGCTGGGAACAGAGTTTTTGGGCTTGGAGAGGGTGAAAATTGTGTTTCTGACAGTCTACTGAAATCTGAATGCTGAGTATTGTTCAAAGCTGAGAACAGAGTTTTTGGGCTCTGAGTGACTCCAAAAAACCTTTCCAGGCATTGTCCTTTAAATTGAATGCTGAGCGATGTTGAAAACGTGGGAATGGTGTTTTTGCGCTCTGAAAGTGTTGAAAACCGTGTTTCTGGCAATATAGTTGAAACTGCACGTTGAATGATGGTAAAACCCAGGAATCGCGTTTTTGCGCTCTGAAAGTGTCGAAAACAGGGTTTCTCGCAATATCATTGAAACTGCACGCTGAATGATGTTAAAACCCGGGAATCGCGTTTTTGCGTTGTGAAAGTGTAGAAAACGGCGTTTCTGATGCACTTCTGGAAAATCAGTGCTGTGTGTTGTTCAAAGCTGGGAACAGAGTTTTTGGGCTTGGAGAGGGTGAAAATTGTGTTTCTGACAGTCTACTGAAATCTGAATGCTGAGTATTGTTCAAAGCTGAGAACAGAGTTTTTGGGCTCTGAGTGACTCCAAAAACCTTTCCAGGCATTCTCCTTTAAATTGAATGCTGAGCGATGTTGAAAACGTGGGAATCGTGTTTTTGCGTTCTGATAGTGTTGAAAACCGTGTTTCTGGCAATATAGTTGAAACTGCACGTTGAATGATGTTAAAACCCAGGAATCGCGTTTTTGCGCTCTGAAAGTGTCGAAAACAGGGTTTCTCGCAATATCATTGAAACTGCACGCTGAATGATGTTAAAACCCGGGAATCGCGTTTTTGCGTTGTGAAAGTGTAGAAAACGGCGTTTCTGATGCACTTCTGGAAAATGAATGCTGTGTGTTGTTCAAAGCTGGGAACAGAGTTTTTGGGCTTGGAGAGTGTGAAAATTGTGTTTCTGACAGTCTACTGAAATCTGAATGCTGAGTGTTGTTCAAAGCTGAGAACAAGAGTTTTTGGGCTCTGAGTGACTCCAAAAACCTTTCCAGGCATTCTCCTTTAAATTGAATGCTGAGCGATGTTGAAAACGTGGGAATCGTGTTTTTGCGCTCTGAAAGTGTTGAAAACCGTGTTTCTGGCAATATAGTTGAAACTGCACGTTGAATGATGTTAAAACCTAGGAATCGCGTTTTTGCGCTCTGAAAGTGTCGAAAACAGGGTTTCTCGCAGTATCATTGAAACTGCACGCTGAATGATGTTAAAACCCAGGAATCGCGTTTTAGCGTTGTGAAAGTGTCGAAAACTGCGTTTCTGATGCACTTCTGGAAAATGAATGCTGTGTGTTGTTCAAAGCTGGGAACAGAGTTTTTGGGCTTGGAGAGTGTGAAAATTGTGTTTCTGACAGTCTACTGAAATCTGAATGCTGAGTGTTGTTCAAAGCTGAGAACAGAGTTTTTGGGCTCTGAGTGACTCCAAAAACCTTTCCAGGCATTCTCCTTTAAATTGAATGCTGAGCGATGTTGAAAACGTGGGAATCGTGTTTTTGCGCTCTGAAAGTGTTGAAAACCGTGTTTCTGGCAATATAGTTGAAACTGCACGCTGAATGATGTTAAAACCCAGGAATCGCGTTTTTGCGCTCTGAAAGTGTCGAAAACAGCTTTTCTGATGCACTTCTGGAAAATGAGTGCTGTGTGTTGTTCAAAGCTGGGAACAGAGTTTTTTGGGCTTGGAGAGGGTGAAAATTGTGTTTCTGACAGTCTACTGAAATCTGAATGCTGAGTATTGTTCAAAGCTGAGAACAGAGTTTTTGGGCTCTGAGTGACTCCAAAAACCTTTCCAGGCATTGTCCTTTAAATTGAATGCTGAGCGATGTTGAAAACGTGGGAATCGTGTTTTTGCGCTCTGAAAGTGTTGAAAACCGTGTTTCTGGCAATATAGTTGAAACTGCACGTTGAATGATGTTAAAACCCAGGAATCGCGTTTTTGCGCTCTGAAAGTGTCGAAAACAGGGTTTCTCGCAATATCATTGAAACTGCACGCTGAATGATGTTAAAACCCGGGAATCGCGTTTTTGCGTTGTGAAAGTGTCGAAAACTGCGTTTCTGATGCACTACTGGAAAATGAATGCTGTGTGTTGTTCAAAGTTGGGAACAGAGTTTTTGGGCTTGGAGAGTGTGAAAATTGTGTTTCTGACAGTCTACTGAAATCTGAATGCTGAGTGTTGTTCAAAGCTGAGAACAGAGTTTTTGGGCTCTGAGTGACTCCAAAAACCTTTCCAGGCATTCTCCTTTAAATTGAATGCTGAGCGATGTTGAAAACGTGGGAATCGTGTTTTTGCGCTCTGAAAGTGTTGAAAACCGTGTTTCTGGCAATATAGTTGAAACTGCACGCTGAATGATGTTAAAACCCAGGAATCGCGTTTTTGCGCTCTGAAAGTGCCGAAAACAGCTTTTCTGATGCACTTCTGGAAAATGAGTGCAGTGTGTTGTTCAAAGCTGGGAACAGAGTTTTTGGGCTTGGAGAGGGTGAAAATTGTGTTTCTGACAGTCTACTGAAATCTGAATGCTGAGTATTGTTCAAAGCTGAGAACAGAGTTTTGGGCTCTGAGTGACTCCAAAAACCTTTCCAGGCATTCTCCTTTAAATTGAATGCTGAGCGATGTTGAAAACGTGGGAATCGTGTGTTTGCGCTCTGAAAGTGTTGAAAACCGTGTTTCTGGCAATATAGTTGAAACTGCACGCTGAATGATGTTAAAACCCGGGAATCGCGTTTTTGCGTTGTGAAAGTGTCGAAAACTGCGTTTCTGATGCACTTCTGGAAAATGAATGCTGTGTGTTGTTCAAAAGCTGGGAACAGAGTTTTTGGGGCTTGGAGAGTGTGAAAATTGTGTTTCTGACAGTCTACTGAAATCTGAATGCTGAGTGTTGTTCAAAAGCTGAGAACAGAGTTTTTGGGCTCTGAGTGACTCCAAAAACCTTTTCCAGGCATTCTCCTTTAAATTGAATGCTGAGCGATGTTGAAAACGTGGGAATCGTGTTTTTGCGCTCTGAAAGTGTTGAAAACCGTGTTTCTGGCAATATAGTTGAAACTGCACGTTGAATGATGTTAAAACCCAGGAATCGCGTTTTTGCGCTCTGAAAGTGTCGAAAACAGGGTTTCTCGCAATATCATTGAAACTGCACGCTGAATGATGTTAAAACCCGGGAATCGCGTTTTTGCGTTGTGAAAGTGTAGAAAACGGCGTTTCTGATGCACTTCTGGAAAATGAATGCTGTGTGTTGTTCAAAGCTGGGAACAGAGTTTTTGGGCTTGGAGAGTGTGAAAATTGTGTTTCTGGCAGTCTACTGAAATCTGAATGCTGAGTGTTGTTCAAAGCTGAGAACAGAGTTTTTGGGCTCTGAGTGACTCCAAAAACCTTCCAGGCATTCTCCTTTAAATTGAATGCTGAGCGATGTTGAAAACGTGGGAATCGTGTTTTTGCGCTCTGAAAGTGTTGAAAACCGTGTTTCTGGCAATATAGTTGAAACTGCACGCTTGAATGATGTTAAAACCCAGGAATCGCGTTTTTGCGCTCTGAAAGTGTCGAAAACAGCTTTTCTGATGCACTTCTGGAAAATGAGTGCTGTGTGTTGTTCAAAGCTGGGAACAGAGTTTTTGGGCTTGGAGAGGGTGAAAATTGTGTTTCTGACAGTCTACTGAAATCTGAATGCTGAGTATTGTTCAAAGCTGAGAACAGAGTTTTTGGGCTCTGAGTGACTCCAAAAACCTTTCCAGGCATTCTCCTTTAAATTGAATGCTGAGCGATGTTGAAAACGTGGGAATCGTGTTTTTGCGCTCTGAAAGTGTTGAAAACCGTGTTTCTGGCAATATAGTTGAAACTGCACGTTGAATGATGTTAAAACCCAGGAATCGCGTTTTTGCGCTCTGAAAGTGTCGAAAACAGGGTTTCTCGCAATATCATTGAAACTGCACGCTGAATGATGTTAAAACCCGGGAATCGCGTTTTTGCGTTGTGAAAGTGTAGAAAACGGCGTTTCTGATGCACTTCTGGAAAATGAATGCTGTGTGTTGTTCAAAGCTGGGAACAGAGTTTTTGGGCTTGGAGAGTGTGAAAATTGTGTTTCTGACAGTCTACTGAAATCTGAATGCTGAGTGTTGTTCAAAGCTGAGAACAGAGTTTTTGGGCTCTGAGTGACTCCAAAAACCTTTCCAGGCATTCTCCTTTAAATTGAATGCTGAGCGATGTTGAAAACGTGGGAATCGTGTTTTTGCGCTCTGAAAGTGTTGAAAACCGTGTTTCTGGCAATATAGTTGAAACTGCACGTTGAATGATGTTAAAACCCAGGAATCGCGTTTTTGCGCTCTGAAAGTGTCGAAAACAGGGTTTCTCGCAATATCATTGAAACTGCACGCTGAATGATGTTAAAACCCGGGAATCGCGTTTTTGCGTTGTGAAAGTGTAGAAAACGGCGTTTCTGATGCACTTCTGGAAAATGAATGCTGTGTGTTGTTCAAAGCTGGGAACAGAGTTTTTGGGCTTGGAGAGTGTGAAAATTGTGTTTCTGACAGTCTACTGAAATCTGAATGCTGAGTGTTGTTCAAAGCTGAGAACAGAGTTTTTGGGCTCTGAGTGACTCCAAAAACCTTTTCAGGCATTCTCCTTTAAATTGAATGCTGAGCGATGTTGAAAACGTGGGAATCGTGTTTTTGCGCTCTGAAAGTGTTGAAAACCGTGTTTCTGGCAATATAGTTGAAACTGCACGTTGAATGATGTTAAAACCCAGGAATCGCGTTTTTGCGCTCTGAAAGTGTCGAAAACAGCGTTTCTGATGCACTTCTGGAAAATGAATGCTGTGTGTTGTTCAAAGCTGGGAACAGAGTTTTTGGGCTTGGAGAGTGTGAAAATTGTGTTTCTGGACAGTCTACTGAAATCTGAATGCTGAGTGTTGTTCAAAGCTGAGAACAGAGTTTTTGGGCTCTGAGTGACTCCAAAAACCTTTCCAGGCATTCTCCTTTAAATTGAATGCTGAGCGATGTTGAAAACGTGGGAATCGTGTTTTTGCGCTCTGAAAGTGTTGAAAACCGTGTTTCTGGCAATATAGTTGAAACTGCACGTTGAATGATGTTAAAACCCAGGAATCGCGTTTTTGCGCTCTGAAAGTGTCGAAAACAGGGTTTCTCGCAATATCATTGAAACTGCACGCTGAATGATGTTAAAACCCGGGAATCGCGTTTTTGCGTTGTGAAAGTGTAGAAAACGGCGTTTCTGATGCACTTCTGGAAAATGAATGCTGTGTGTTGTTCAAAGCTGGGAACAGAGTTTTTGGGCTTGGAGAGTGTGAAAATTGTGTTTCTGACAGTCTACTGAAATCTGAATGCTGAGTGTTGTTCAAAGCTGAGAACAGAGTTTTTGGGCTCTGAGTGACTCCAAAAACCTTCCAGGCATTCTCCTTTAAATTGAATGCTGAGCGATGTTGAAAACGTGGGAATCGTGTTTTTGCGCTCTGAAAGTGTTGAAAACCGTGTTTCTGGCAATATAGTTGAAACTGCACGCTTGAATGATGTTAAAACCCAGGAATCGCGTTTTTGCGCTCTGAAAGTGTCGAAAACAGCTTTTCTGATGCACTTCTGGAAAATGAGTGCTGTGTGTTGTTCAAAGCTGGGAACAGAGTTTTTGGGCTTGGAGAGGGTGAAAATTGTGTTTCTGACAGTCTACTGAAATCTGAATGCTGAGTATTGTTCAAAGCTGAGAACAGAGTTTTTGGGCTCTGAGTGACTCCAAAAACCTTTCCAGGCATTCTCCTTTAAATTGAATGCTGAGCGATGTTGAAAACGTGGGAATCGTGTTTTTGCGCTCTGAAAGTGTTGAAAACCGTGTTTCTGGCAATATAGTTGAAACTGCACGTTGAATGATGTTAAAACCCAGGAATCGCGTTTTTGCGCTCTGAAAGTGTCGAAAACAGGGTTTCTCGCAATATCATTGAAACTGCACGCTGAATGATGTTAAAACCCGGGAATCGCGTTTTTGCGTTGTGAAAGTGTAGAAAACGGCGTTTCTGATGCACTTCTGGAAAATGAATGCTGTGTGTTGTTCAAAGCTGGGAACAGAGTTTTTGGGCTTGGAGAGTGTGAAAATTGTGTTTCTGACAGTCTACTGAAATCTGAATGCTGAGTGTTGTTCAAAGCTGAGAACAGAGTTTTTGGGCTCTGAGTGACTCCAAAAACCTTTCAGGCATTCTCCTTTAAATTGAATGCTGAGCGATGTTGAAAACGTGGGAATCGTGTTTTTGCGCTCTGAAAGTGTTGAAAACCGTGTTTCTGGCAATATAGTTGAAACTGCACGTTGAATGATGTTAAAACCCAGGAATCGCGTTTTTGCGCTCTGAAAGTGTCGAAAACAGGGTTTCTCGCAATATCATTGAAACTGCACGCTGAATGATGTTAAAACCCGGGAATCGCGTTTTTGCGTTGTGAAAGTGTAGAAAACGGCGTTTCTGATGCACTTCTGGAAAATGAATGCTGTGTGTTGTTCAAAGCTGGGAACAGAGTTTTTGGGCTTGGAGAGTGTGAAAATTGTGTTTCTGACAGTCTACTGAAATCTGAATGCTGAGTGTTGTTCAAAGCTGAGAACAGAGTTTTTGGGCTCTGAGTGACTCCAAAAACCTTTCCAGGCATTCTCCTTTAAATTGAATGCTGAGCGATGTTGAAAACGTGGGAATCGTGTTTTTGCGCTCTGAAAGTGTTGAAAACCGTGTTTCTGGCAATATAGTTGAAACTGCACGTTGAATGATGTTAAAACCCATGAATCGCGTTTTTGCGCTCTGAAAGTGTCGAAAACAGGGTTTCTCGCAATATCATTGAAACTGCACGCTGAATGATGTTAAAACCCGGGAATCGCGTTGTTGCGTTGTGAAAGTGTAGAAAACGGCGTTTCTGATGCACTTCTGGAAAATGAATGCTGTGTGTTGTTCAAAGCTGGGAACAGAGTTTTTGGGCTTGGAGAGTGTGAAAATTGTGTTTCTGGACAGTCTACTGAAATCTGAATGCTGAGTGTTGTTCAAAGCTGAGAACAGAGTTTTTGGGCTCTGAGTGACTCCAAAAACCTTTCCAGGCATTCTCCTTTAAATTGAATGCTGAGCGATGTTGAAAACGTGGGAATCGTGTTTTTGCGCTCTGAAAGTGTTTAAAAACTGTTGTTTCTGGCAATATAGTTGACAACTGCACGCTTGAATGATTTTAAAACCCTACGGAACGCGTTTTCTGTTTTTGCGCTTAGTGTTGAACTAGTGTCGAAAAACCAGGGGTTTCTCGCGAATATCATTGAACTGCACGCCTGAATGATGTTTAAAACACCCGGATATCGGCGTTTTTGCGCTCTGTGAAAGTGTCGAAAACGGCGTTTCTGATGGCACTTCTGGACAATGAATTGCTGTGTGTTGTTCCAAGCTGGGGAACAGAGTTTTTGGGCTTGGAGAGTGTGAAAATTGTGTTTCTGGCAGCTACTGAATCTGAATGCTGAGTGTTGTTCAAAGCTGAGAACAGGATTTTTGGGCTCTGAGTGACTCCAAAAACCTTTCCAGGCATTCTCCTTTAAATTGAATGCTGAGCGATGTTGAAAAACGTGGGAATCGTGTTTTTGCGCTCTGAAAGTGTTGAAAACCGTGTTTCTGGCAATATAGTTGAAACTTGCACGTTGAATGATGTTAAAACCTAGGAATCGCTGTTTATTGCGCCTCTGAAAGTGTCGAAAACAGGGTTTCTCGCAATATCATTGAAAACTGCACGCTGAATGATGTTTTAAAACCCGGGAATCGCGTTTTTGCGTTCTGTGAAAGTGTAGAAAACAGGCGTTTTGATGCACTTCTGGAAAATGAATTGCTGTGTGTTGTTCAAAGCTGGGAACAGAGTTTTTGGGCTTGGAGAGTGTGAAAATTGTGTTTCTGGCAGTCTACTGAAATCTGAATGCTGAGTATTGTTCAAAGCTTGAGAACAGAGTTTTGGGCTCTGAGTGACTCCAAAAACCTTTCCAGGCATTCTCCTTTCAATTGAATGCTGAGCGATGTTGAAACGTGGGAATCGGTTTTTGCGCTCTGAAAGTGTTGAAAACCGTTGTTTGTCTGGCAATATAGTGAAACTGCACGCTGAATGATGTTTAAACCCAGGAATCGCGTTTTGGTTTGCGCTCTGAATAGTTGTGCGAAAACAGCCTTTTCTGACTGCACTTCTGGAAAATGAGTGCTGTGTGTTGTTCAAAGCTGGGAACAGAGTTTTTGGGCTTGGAGAGGGTGAAAATTGTGTTTCTGACAGTCTACTGAAATCTGAATGCTGAGTATTGTTCAAAGCTGAGAACAGAGTTTTTGGGCTCTGAGTGACTCCAAAAACCTTTCCAGGCATTCTCCTTTAAATTGAATGCTGAGCGATGTTGAAAACGTGGGAATCGTGTTTTTGCGCTCTGAAAGTGTTGAAAACCGTGTTTCTGGCAATATAGTTGAAACTGCACGTTGAATGATGTTAAAACCCAGGAATCGCGTTTTTGCGCTCTGAAAGTGTCGAAAACAGGGTTTCTCGCAATATCATTGAAACTGCACGCTGAATGATGTTAAAACCCGGGAATCGCGTTTTTGCGTTGTGAAAGTGTAGAAAACGGCGTTTCTGATGCACTTCTGGAAAATGAATGCTGTGTGTTGTTCAAAGCTGGGAACAGAGTTTTTGGGCTTGGAGAGTGTGAAAATTGTGTTTCTGACAGTCTACTGAAATCTGAATGCTGAGTGTTGTTCAAAGCTGAGAACAGAGTTTTTGGGCTCTCGAGTGACTCCACAAAAAACCTCTTTTCCAGGCAATTCTCCTTTAAATTGAGATGCTGATCGATGTTGAAGAACGTGGTGGAATCGTTTGTTTTTGCGCTCTGAAAGGTGTTTGAAGATACCGTGTATGTTTCTGGCAATCTGTAGTTGAAAAGTGCAACGTTGAACTGATTGTGTTTTATAATAACCCAGGACATTTTCACGTTTTGGCGCTCTGAAAGATGTCTGCAAAAACATGCGATTTCTAGATGCCAACTTACCTGGAGAAATGTGCGATGCTGTGTGTTAGTTCCAAGCTACGTGGAACAGAGTTTTTGGGCTTTGGAGAGTGTGAAAATTGTGTTTCTGGCAGTCTACTGAAATCTGAATGCTGAGTGTGTTCAAAGCTGAGAACAGAGTTTTTGGGCCTGAGTGACTCCAAAAAACCTTTTCAGGCATTCTCCTTTAAATTGAATGCTGAGCGATGTTGAAAACGTTGGAATCGTGTTTTTGCGCTCTGAAAGTGTTGAAAACCGTGTTTCTGGCAATATAGTTGAAACTGCACGTTGAATGATGTTAAAACCCAGGAATCGCGTTTTTGCGCTCTGAAAGTGTCGAAAACAGGGTTTCTCGCAATATCATTGAAACTGCACGCTGAATGATGTTAAAACCCGGGAATCGCGTTTTTGCGTTGTGAAAGTGTAGAAAACGGCGTTTCTGATGCACTTCTGGAAAATGAATGCTGTGTGTTGTTCAAAGCTGGGAACAGAGTTTTTGGGCTTGGAGAGTGTGAAAATTGTGTTTCTGACAGTCTACTGAAATCTGAATGCTGAGTGTTGTTCAAAGCTGAGAACAGAGTTTTTGGGCTCTGAGTGACTCCAAAAACCTTTCCAGGCATTCTCCTTTAAATTGAATGCTGAGCGATGTTGAAAACGTGGGAATCGTGTTTTTGCGCTCTGAAAGTGTTGAAAACCGTGTTTCTGGCAATATAGTTGAAACTGCACGTTGAATGATGTTAAAACCCAGGAATCGCGTTTTTGCGCTCTGAAAGTGTCGAAAACAGGGTTTCTCGCAATATCATTGAAACTGCACGCTGAATGATGTTAAAACCCGGGAATCGCGTTTTTGCGTTGTGAAAGTGTCGAAAACTGCGTTTCTGATGCACTTCTGGAAAATGAATGCTGTGTGTTGTTCAAAGCTGGGAACAGAGTTTTTGGGCTTGGAGAGTGTGAAAATTGTGTTTCTGACAGTCTACTGAAATCTGAATGCTGAGTGTTGTTCAAAGCTGAGAACAGAGTTTTTGGGCTCTGAGTGACTCCAAAAACCTTTCCAGGCATTCTCCTTTAAATTGAATGCTGAGCGATGTTGAAAACGTGGGAATCGTGTTTTTGCGCTCTGAGAAGTGTTTGAAACCGTGTTTCTGGCAATATTAGTTGAAATGCACGTTGAATGATGTTAAAACACAGGAATCGCGTTTTTGCGCTCTGAAAGTGTCGAAAACAGCGTTTCTGATGCACTTCTGGAAAATGAATGCTGTGTGTTGTTCTCTAAAGCTGGGACAGAGTTTTGGGGCTTGGAGAGTGTGAAAATTGTGTTTCTGGCAGTCTACTGAAATCTGAATGCTGAGTGTTGTTCAAAGCTGAGAACAGAAGTTTTTGGGCTCTGAGTGACTCCAAAAACCTTTTCAGGCATTCTCCTTTAAATTGAATGCTGAGCGATGTTGAAAACGTGGGAATCGTGTTTTTGCGCTCTGAAAGTGTTGAAAACCGTGTTTTCTGCAATATAGTTGAAAATGCACGCTGAATGATGTTAAAACCCAGGAATCGCGTTTTTGCGTTCTGAAAGTGTCCGAAAACAGCGTTTCTGATGCACTTTCTGTGAAAATGAAGTGCTGTGTGTTGTTCAAAGCTGGGAACAGAGTTTTTGGGCTTGGAATGGTGAAATTGTGTTTCTCGGCAGTCTAACTGAAATCTGATGCTGAGTATTGTTCAAAGCTGAGAACAGAGTTTTGGGCTCTGAG
>NW_023494683.1:5000-25680 GCF_013368585.1 Megalops cyprinoides | reverse complement strand
CACTCAGAGCCCAAAAACTCTGTTCTCAGCTTTGAACAACACACAGCATTCAGATTTCAGTAGACTGTCAGAAACACAATTTTCACACTCTCCAAGCCCAAAAACTCTGTTCCCAGCTTTGAACAACACACAGCATTCATTTTCCAGAAGTGCATCAGAAACGCTGTTTTCGACACTTTCAGAGCGCAAAAACGCGATTCCTGGGTTTTAACATCATTCAACGTGCAGTTTCAACTATATTGCCAGAAACACGGTTTTCAACACTTTCAGAGCGCAAAAACACGATTCCCACGTTTTCAACATCGCTCAGCATTCAATTTAAAGGAGAATGCCTGAAAAGGTTTTTGGAGTCACTCAGAGCCCAAAAACTCTGTTCTCAGCTTTGAACAACACTCAGCATTCAGATTTCAGTAGACTGTCAGAAACACAATTTTCACACTCTCCAAGCCCAAAAACTCTGTTCCCAGCTTTGAACAACACACAGCATTCATTTTCCAGAAGTGCATCAGAAACGCCGTTTTCGACACTTTCACAACGCAAAAACGCGATTCCCGGGTTTTAACATCATTCAGCGTGCAGTTTCAATGATATTGCGAGAAACCCTGTTTTCGACTACTTTCAGAGCGCAAAAACGCGATTCCTGGGTTTTAACATCATTCAACGTGCAGTTTCAACTATATTGCCAGAAACACGGTTTTCAACACTTTCAGAGCGCAAAAACACGATTCCCACGTTTTCAACATCGCTCAGCATTCAATTTAAAGGAGAATGCCTGAAAAGGTTTTTGGAGTCACTCAGAGCCCAAAAACTCTGTTCTCAGCTTTGAACAACACTCAGCATTCAGATTTCAGTAGACTGTCAGAAACACAATTTTCACCCTCTCCAAGCCCAAAAACTCTGTTCCCAGCTTTGAACAACACACAGCACTCATTTTCCAGAAGTGCATCAGAAAAGCTGTTTTCGACACTTTCAGAGCGCAAAAACGCGATTCCCTGGTTTTAACATCATTCAGCGTGCAGTTTCAATGATATTGCGAGAAACCCTGTTTTCGACACTTTCAGAGCGCAAAAACGCGATTCCTGGGTTTTAACATCATTCAACTGTGCAGTTTCAATCTATATTGCCAGAAACACGGTTTTCAACACTTTCAGAGCGCAGAAACACGATTCCCACGTTTTCAACATTGCTCAGCATTCAATTTAAAGGAGAATGCCTGGAAAGGTTTTTGGAGTCACTCAGAGCCCAAAAACTCTGTTCTCAGCTTTGAACAACACTCAGCATTCAGATTTCAGTAGACTGCCAGAAACACAATTTTCACACTCTCCAAGCCCAAAAACTCTGTTCCCAGCTTTGAACAACACACAGCATTCATTTTACAGAAGTGCATCAGAAACGCCGTTTTCGACACTTTCACAACGCAAAAACGCGATTCCCGGGTTTTAACATCATTCAGCGTGCAGTTTCAATGATATTGCGAGAAACCCTGTTTTCGACACTTTCAGAGCGCAAAAACGCGATTCCTGGGTTTTAACATCATTCAACGTGCAGTTTCAACTATATTGCCAGAAACACGGTTTTCAACACTTTCAGAGCGCAAAAACACGATTCCCACGTTTTCAACATCGCTCAGCATTCAATTTAAAGGAGAATGCCTGAAAGGTTTTTGGAGTCACTCAGAGCCCAAAAACTCTGTTCTCAGCTTTGAACAACACTCAGCATTCAGATTTCAGTAGACTGTCAGAAACACAATTTTCACACTCTTCCAAGCCCAAAAACTCTGTTCCCAGCTTTGAACAACACACAGCATTCATTTTCCAGAAGTGCATCAGAAACGCCTGTTTTCGACACTTTCACAAGCGCAAAAACGCGATTCCCTGGGTTTTAACATCATTCAGCGTGCAGTTTCAATGATATTGCGAGAAACCCTGTTTTCGACACTTTCAGAGCGCAAAAACGCGATTCCTGGGTTTTAACATCATTCAACGTGCAGTTTCAACTATATTGCCAGAAACACGGTTTTCAACACTTTCAGAGCGCAAAAACACGATTCCCACGTTTTCAACATCGCTCAGCATTCAATTTAAAGGAGAATGCCTGAAAGGTTTTTGGAGTCACTCAGAGCACCAAAAACTCTGTTCTCAGCTTTGAACAACACTCAGCATTCCAGATTCAGTAGACTGCCAGAAACACAATTTTCACACTCTCCAAGCCCAAAAAACTCTGTTCCCAGCTTTGAACAACACACAGCATTCATTTTAAAGAAGTGCATCAGAAACGCCGTTTTCCGACACTTTCACAACGCAAAAACACGATTCCCGGGTTTTAACCATCATTCAGCGTGCAGTTTCAATGATATTGCGAAAACCCTAGTTTCGACACTTTCAGAGCGCAAAAACGCGATTCCTGGGTTTTACACATCATTCAGCGTGCAGTTTCAACTATATTGCAGAAACACCGGTTTTCAACACTTTCAGAGCGCAAAAACACGATTCCCACGTTTTCAACATCGCTCAGCATTCAATTTAAAGGAGAATGCCTGAAAAGGTTTTTGGAGTCACTCAGAGCCCAAAAACTCTGTTCTCAGCTTTGAACACTCAGCATTCAGATTTCTGTAGACTGCCAGAAACACAATTTTCACAGTCTCCAAGCCCAAAAACTCTGTTCCCAGCTTTGAAAAACACACAGCATTCATTTTAAAGAAGTGCATCAGAAATGCCGTTTTCGACACTTTCACAACGCAAAAACGCGATTCCCGGGTTTTAACATCATTTCAGCGTTGCAGTTTCAATGACATTGCGAAAAAACCCTGTTTTCGACACTTTCAGGAGCGCAAAAACGCGATTCCTGGGTTTTAACATCATTCAACGTGCAGTTTCAACTATATTGCCAGAAACACACGGTTTTCAACACTTTCAGAGCGGCAAAAAACATGATTCCCACGTTTTTCAACATCGCTCAGCATTCAATTTAAAGGAGAATGCCTGGAAAGGTTTTTTGGAGTCACTCAGAGCCCAAAAACTCTGCTCAGCATTGAACAAACTCAGCATTCAGATTTTCAGTAGACTGCCAGAAACACAATTTTCACACTCTACAAGCCCAAAAAACTCTATTCCCAGCTTTGAACAACACACAGTCACTCATTTTCCAGAAGTGCATCAGAAAAGCTGTTTTCGACACTTTCAGAGCGCAAAAACGCGGATTCCTGGGTTTTAACATCATTCAACGTGCAGTTTCAACTATATTGCCAGAAACACGGTTTTCAACACTTTCAGAGCGCAAAAAACATGATTCCCCACGTTTTCAACATCGCTCAGCATTCAATTTAAAGGAGAATGCCTGAAAAGTTTTTGGAGTCACTCAGAGCCCAAAAACTCTGTTCTCAGCTTTGAACAACACTCAGCATTCAGATTTCAGTAGACTGCCAGAAACACAATTTTCACACTCTCCAAGCCCAAAAACTCTATTCCCAGCTTTGAACAACACACAGCACTCATTTTCCAGAAGTGCATCAGAAAAGCTGTTTTCGACACTTTCAGAGCGCAAAAACGTGATTCCTGGGTTTTAACATCATTCAGCGTGCATTTTCAACTATATTGCCAGAAACACGGTTTTCAACACTGTCAGAGCGCAAAAACACGATTCCACGTTTTTCAACATCGCTCAGCATTCAATTTTAAAGGAAGAATGCCTGAAAAGGTTTTTGGAGTCACTCAGAGCCAAAAACTCTGTTCTCAGCTTTGAACAACACTCAGCATTCAGATTTCAGTAGACTGCCAGAAACACAAATTTCACACTCTCCAAGCCCAAAAACTCTGTTCCAGCTTTGAACAACACACAGCGTTCATTTTCCAGAAGTGCATCAGAAACGCAGTTTTCGACACTTTCACAACGCAAAAACGCGATTCCCGGGTTTTAACATCATTCAGCGTTGCAGTTTCAACTATATTGCCAGAAACACGGTTTTCAACACTTTCAGAGCGCAAAAACACGATTCCCACGTTTTCAACATCGCTCAGCATTCAATTTAAAGGAGAATGCCTGAAAAGGTTTTTGGAGTCACTCAGAGCCCAAAAACTCTGTTCTCAGCTTTGAACAACACTCAGCATTCAGATTTCAGTAGACTGTCAGAACACAATTTTCACACTCTCCAAGCCCAAAAACTCTGTTCCCAGCTTTGAACAACACACAGCATTCATTTTCCAGAAGTGCATCAGAAACGCCGTTTTCGACACTTTCACAACGCAAAAACGCGATTCCCGGGTTTTAACATCATTCAGCGTGCAGTTTCAATGATATTGCGAGAAACCCTGTTTTCGACACTTTCAGAGCGCAAAAACGCGATTCCTGGGTTTTTAACATCATTCAACGTGCAGTTTCATCTATATTGCCAGAAACACGGTTTTCAACACTTTCAGAGCGCAGAAACACGATTCCCACGTTTTCAACATTGCTCAGCATTCAATTTAAAGGAGAATGCCTGGAAAGGTTTTTGGAGTCACTCAGAGCCCAAAAACTCTGTTCTCAGCTTTGAACAACACTCAGCATTCAGATTTCAGTAGACTGCCAGAAACACAATTTTCACACTCTCCAAGCCCAAAAACTCTGTTCCCAGCTTTGAACAACACACAGCATTCATTTTCCAGAAGTGCATCAGAAATACCGTTTTCGACACTTTCACAACGCAAAAACGCGATTCCCGGGTTTTAACATCATTCAGCGTGCAGTTTCAATGATATTGCGAGAAACCCTGTTTTCGATACTTTCAGAGCGCAAAAACGCGATTCCTGGGTTTTAACATCATTCAACGTGCAGTTTCAACTATATTGCCAGAAACACGGTTTTCAACACTTTCAGAGCGCAAAAACACGATTCCCACGTTTTCAACATCGCTCAGCGTTCAATTTAAAGGAGAATGCCTGAAAAGGTTTTTGGAGTCACTCAGAGCCCAAAAACTCTGATCTCAGCTTTGAACAACACTCAGCATTCAGATTTCAGTAGACTGTCAGAAACACAATTTTCACACTCTCCAAGCCCAAAAACTCTGTTCCCAGCTTTGAACAACACACAGCATTCATTTTAAAGAAGTGCATCAGAAACGCCGTTTTCGACACTTTCACAACGCAAAAACGCGATTCCCGGGTTTTAACATCATTCAGCGTGCAGTTTCAATGATATTGCGAAAAACCCTGTTTTCGACACTTTCAGAGCGCAAAAACACAATTCCCACGTTTTCAACATCGCTCAGCATTCAATTTAAAGGAGAATGCCTGAAAAGGTTTTTGGAGTCACTCAGAGCCCAAAAACTCTGTTCTCAGCTTTGAACAACACTCAGCATTCAGATTTCAGTAGACTGTCAGAAACACAATTTTCACACTCTCCAAGCCCAAAAACTCTGTTCCCAGCTTTGAACAACACACAGCACTCATTTTCCAGAAGTGCATCAGAAAAGCTGTTTTCGACACTTTCAGAGCGCAAAAACGCGATTCCTGGTTTTTAACATCATTCAACGTGCAGTTTCAACTATATTGCCAGAAACACGGTTTTCAACACTTTCAGAGCGCAAAAACACGATTCCCACGTTTTCAACATCGCTCAGCATTCAATTTAAAGGAGAATGCCTGAAAAGGTTTTTGGAGTCACTCAGAGCCCAAAAACTCTGTTCTCAGCTTTGAACAACACTCAACATTCAGATTTCAGTAGACTGTCAGAAACACAATTTTCACCCTCTCCAAGCCCAAAAACTCTGTTCCCAGCTTTGAACAACACACAGCACTCATTTTCCAGAAGTGCATCAGAAAAGCTGTTTTCGACACTTTCAGAGCGCAAAAAACGCGATTCCTGGGTTTTAACATCATTCAGCGTGCAGTTTCAATGATATTGCGAGAAACCCTGTTTTCGACACTTTCAGAGCGCAAAAACGCGATTCCTGGGTTTTAACATCATTCAATGTGCAGTTTCATCTATATTGCCAGAAACACGGTTTTCAACACTTTCAGAGCGCAGAAACACGATTCCCACGTTTTCAACATTGCTCAGCATTCAATTTAAAGGAGAATGCCTGGAAAGGTTTTTGGAGTCACTCAGAGCCCAAAAACTCTGTTCTCAGCTTTGAACAACACTCAGCATTCAGATTTCAGTAGACTGTCAGAAACACAATTTTCACACTCTCCAAGCCCAAAAACTCTATTCCCAGCTTTGAACAACACACAGCACTCATTTTCCAGAAGTGCATCAGAAAAGCTGTTTTCGACACTTTCAGAGCGCAAAAACGCGATTCCTGGGTTTTAACATCATTCAACGTGCAGTTTCAACTATATTGCCAGAAACACGGTTTTCAACACTTTCAGAGCGCAAAAACATGATTCCCACGTTTTCAACATCGCTCAGCATTCAATTTAAAGGAGAATGCCTGAAAAGGTTTTTGGAGTCACTCAGAGCCCAAAAACTCTGTTCTCAGCTTTGAACAACACTCAGCATTCAGATTTCAGTAGACTGCCAGAAACACAATTTTCACACTCTCCAAGCCCAAAAACTCTATTCCCAGCTTTGAACACACAGCACTCATTTTCCAGAAGTGCATCAGAAAAGCTGTTTTCGACACTTTCAGAGTGCAAAAACGTGATTCCTGGGTTTTAACATCATTCAACGTGCATTTTCAACTATATTGCCAAAAACACGGTTTTCAACACTGTCAGAGCGCAAAAACACGATTCCCACGTTTTCAACATCGCTCAGCATTCAATTTAAAGGAGAATGCCTGAAAAGGTTTTTGGAGTCACTCAGAGCCCAAAAACTCTGTTCTCAGCTTTGAACAACACTCAGCATTCAGATTTCAGTAGACTGCCAGAAACACAAATTTCACACTCTCCAAGCCCAAAAACTCTGTTCCCAGCTTTGAACAACACACAGCGTTCATTTTCCAGAAGTGCATCAGAAACGCAGTTTTCGACACTTTCACAACGCAAAAACGCGATTCCCGGGTTTTAACATCATTCAGCGTGCAGTTTCAACTATATTGCCAGAAACACGGTTTTCAACACTTTCAGAGCGCAAAAACACGATTCCCACGTTTTCAACATCGCTCAGCATTCAATTTAAAGGAGAATGCCTGAAAAGGTTTTTGGAGTCACTCAGAGCCCAAAAACTCTGTTCTCAGCTTTGAACAACACTCAGCATTCAGATTTCAGTAGACTGTCAGAAACACAATTTTCACACTCTCCAAGCCCAAAAACTCTGTTCCCAGCTTTGAACAACACACAGCATTCATTTTCCAGAAGTGCATCAGAAATACCGTTTTCGACACTTTCACAACGCAAAAACGCGATTCCCGGGTTTTAACATCATTCAGCGTGCAGTTTCAATGATATTGCGAGAAACCCTGTTTTCGATACTTTCAGAGCGCAAAAACGCGATTCCTGGGTTTTAACATCATTCAACGTGCAGTTTCAACTATATTGCCAGAAACACGGTTTTCAACACTTTCAGAGCGCAAAAACACGATTCCCACGTTTTCAACATCGCTCAGCATTCAATTTAAAGGAGAATGCCTGAAAAGGTTTTTGGAGTCACTCAGAGCCCAAAAACTCTGTTCTCAGCTTTGAACAACACTCAACATTCAGATTTCAGTAGACTGTCAGAAACACAATTTTCACCCTCTCCAAGCCCAAAAACTCTGTTCCCAGCTTTGAACAACACACAGCACTCATTTTCCAGAAGTGCATCAGAAAAGCTGTTTTCGACACTTTCAGAGCGCAAAAACGCGATTCCTGGGTTTTAACATCATTCAGCGTGCAGTTTCAATGATATTGCGAGAAACCCTGTTTTCGACACTTTCAGAGCGCAAAAACGCGATTCCTGGGTTTTAACATCATTCAATGTGCAGTTTCATCTATATTGCCAGAAACACGGTTTTCAACACTTTCAGAGCGCAGAAACACGATTCCCACGTTTTCAACATTGCTCAGCATTCAATTTAAAGGAGAATGCCTGGAAAGGTTTTTGGAGTCACTCAGAGCCCAAAAACTCTGTTCTCAGCTTTGAACAACACTCAGCATTCAGATTTCAGTAGACTGCCAGAAACACAATTTTCACACTCTCCAAGCCCAAAAACTCTGTTCCCAGCTTTGAACAACACACAGCATTCATTTTAAAGAAGTGCATCAGAAACGCCGTTTTCGACACTTTCACAACGCAAAAACGCGATTCCCGGGTTTTAACATCATTCAGCGTGCAGTTTCAATGATATTGCGAAAAACCCTGTTTTCGACACTTTCAGAGCGCAAAAACGCGATTCCTGGGTTTTAACATCATTCAACGTGCAGTTTCATCTATATTGCCAGAAACACGGTTTTCAACACTTTCAGAGCGCAGAAACACGATTCCCACGTTTTCAACATCGCTCAGCATTCAATTTAAAGGAGAATGCCTGGAAAGGTTTTTGGAGTCACTCAGAGCCCAAAAACTCTGTTCTCAGCTTTGAACAACACTCAGCATTCAGATTTCAGTAGACTGTCAGAAACACAATTTTCACACTCTCCAAGCCCAAAAACTCTGTTCCCAGCTTTGAACAACACACAGCATTCATTTTCCAGAAGTGCATCAGAAACGCAGTTTTCGACACTTTCACAACGCAAAAATGCGATTCCCGGGTTTTAACATCATTCAGCGTGCAGTTTCAACTATATTGCCAGAAACACGGTTTTCAACACTTTCAGAGCGCAAAAACACGATTCCCACGTTTTCAACATCGCTCAGCATTCAATTTAAAGGAGAATGCCTGGAAAGGTTTTTGGAGTCACTCAGAGCCCAAAAACTCTGTTCTCAGCTTTGAACAACACTCAGCATTCAAATTTCAGTAGACTGCCAGAAACACAATTTTCACAGTCTCCAAGCCCAAAAACTCTATTCCCAGCTTTGAACAACACACAGCACTCATTTTCCAGAAGTGCATCAGAAAAGCTGTTTTCGACACTTTCAGAGCGCAAAAACGCGATTCCTGGGTTTTAACATCATTCAACGTGCAGTTTCAACTATATTGCCAGAAACACGGTTTTCAACACTTTCAGAGCGCAAAAACACGATTCCCACGTTTTCAACATCGCTCAGCATTCAATTTAAAGGAGAATGCCTGAAAAGGTTTTTGGAGTCACTCAGAGCCCAAAAACTCTGTTCTCAGCTTTGAACAACACTCAGCATTCAGATTTCAGTAGACTGTCAGAAACACAATTTTCACACTCTCCCAGCCCAAAAACTCTGTTCCCATCTGGAGCAACAGGTGAGTGTACTCATACGTTCAGCTGAATGGGGCCAGAGCTGGGGGATGGAATACTCAAGGCTTCATGGGGCCCTGCTCCATTTATAAAAGGATCCAAATTACAGGTAGGTGCTGTCAAATTGCTGTTACCCAAATGATGATGTATTTCTGCTTGCACTAACATGTTCTTTTTCTCTTTCAGGGTTCTCAGCTGGTCTCCAGGTGGCCCGCACACAGTTGAACCATCAGTTAAGGTGAGTGTTTGTGTTCCTTCCACAGGGTCTCTCCTGTCATTCCTCTGTACTGTATGCGTTATCACAGACTGTTCCGGGGAGGTAGGCCCGGCCATGGTACCATGTAGGCCTGCAACTACCTGGGCATAAGTGGGAGCATTCAAAGGTGGGGGCACAGTTTCAGTCATCTGACAAGGCCCAACCTGAATTTGTTCCACTGGGGTAAATGAGGAGGAATCATCCTCAGAATGTGTTCCCTTGACCTGAGGTGCAAGCAATTTCATCACTTGTTCAGCAATTCTCTTATTAAATTTGTGTTTGTAGCGGGCCTTGGCCCACCCTATAGCCATATTGAAGCCCGCTTCATCAAAAGGTCCCAAAGACTGAGTAATTGCAGCTATTACGCCATCATAATGTACCTGTAGTATTCTCATGTTATTCTCCATCCAATTTAGGGTGTTCTCCTTCACTTTACATTTTGTCTGCTCGGAGGGAGAAGACGGCTTTATAAACTCAGTTAGTTTGTTAACCTGTCTCATCATTCCTTTAGGGAACGATTTAGATTCTATTGCCTGGTTCACTATTTGTACATGATGAATTGCTTGCATCAACTTAAAATATTCTTTGGTCCGTTGTTTGTTAACCTGGGCCCGTGCTAAGGGAGCAGAAACCACAGAGGGAGAGGGGGGGAGAGGGACAGTAGTATATACAGCCTCACTAGTGTTTCCACCTTGAGTTTTGGCCAAAGCCGTGTATCTATTCTGTAAAAACATAGTCAGCTTTTAATCTAATTAGTTACAGGAACCCAACACCCCAGTGGAGAGAGAACAAATTTCCCGTATAGGGGATCTCACCCGCCCTTTCTCCGTTCAGCTGGAGGATGGATGTGGAGAGAAGATTGCCTTGGCGCGTGGTCCAGCAGTGGCTTTAAGTTGCTTCCGTCCGTGGCATAAAGTTTAGGAAAAAACCACAAAAGATGGTTAGCAGAGGGTGAGCAATGCTCCCTTGCAAGTTCTTTGCTCCTGGAATGGAATCCACTGTCGCCTGGAGAATCCGGTAGGCCTCGGCCTTCAGGCCTTATCCAGTTGTTTGTTTGTTTGTAATCTTTCTTCTCTTTGCAGGCGGTGGGGGAACCTCAAGTGACTAATCAGATTAAAAATTGTAATTTATTTGTTTTTTTAAAAAAATTCTTTAATAAAAACTCTTAAAAATATACAAAGCTTTGTCCAAATTATTTGCTTTTCAAGGTTTAAGAACACAATCCTTCCTAACGTTTCGCTTCTCAGCTTCATCAGAGGAAAATGGCGGCTGTAAAGCTAGGTGTACTATATAGATACACCCAGGGGGATTGGCCATAAACACAGTTCTCAACATCACCCTTTCCTATAGGTTGACACCGGGTCCAGGAGATAGGAGTCACACCCCTATAGGAGTTCTTTGATTATTCTGGGGAGGGGCTTTTGCCTAAAGGAACAGGGTTAGGGTCCCTATTGGTCCCTTTGAATTCTAAGAGGTAAAACTTCCACTCTCCTCCAATACAAACTCTCTTAAATAAAATGGTCTCCCATCCTTCAGCTATCCAGGACTAGCCCTGCTTAGCTAAAAAGGTGCTGAAGTCAGCCTAAAAAGTGGGTTGACCTAGCTATTCTAAGGGGCATAGGATCCCCAGGCTCTAATGAGGGGTTTTCCTCAGGAGGGAGAAGGAAAGAGAAAGAGCAGGAAGAAAAGACAGGGAAAGGGTTAATATGGGATCAGCTTCAAAAGAGGAAGGAGAAGGCAATGGCACTGGCTAGGTTAGGATTTTGATTAATTATAATTTTAAAAGAGAGCACAAAGCTCTTTAGTGCTCTGGCCTATTGCATTTTCCCCCCCAAAAAAAGGAATTGCCCTTAGCCTTAGGGCTAGGGTTATTGTCCCAGCACGGGTTGGGCTCCCAGCCCCAATTAGGGTTAGGGTTTGGGCCCAGGCTAGAATTAGGGTTGGGGTTAAAGTCAGGGTTGGGGTTGGGTGCCCAAAACCAAGGTCAGGGTTAAGGTCAGGGTCCCCATTAGGGTTGGGGTTAGGGTTAGGGTTGAGGTTGGGGTCAGGGCCCCAGGCCGAAGTTAGGGTTAGGATCAGGGCCCCAATTAGGGTTGGGGTTAGGGTTAGGGTTGGAATTGGGGCCCCCAGGCTGCAGTTAGGGTTAGGGTCAGGGCCCCAATTAGGGTTGGGGTTAGGGTCAGGGTTGGGGTCAGGGCATGGCTAGGGTCGGGGCTAGAGTCCTGTCCTGGTTGGGGTTAGAGCCCAGATTAGGGTCAGAGGTCATAATCAGGTAGGGCCTAGATAACCATCGGGGTTCGGGCCCCCATCGATGTCACGGTTGGGGTTAGGGCCCAGGTTAGAGTAAGGGTTAGAGACAGGGTGTGGGTCACGGCCTCACGTGCAAATAAAGTTCAGGCCAGGGCGAGGGGCCAGTTACTCGCCGGAGGAGGGAGCAAGGAGGGGAGGAATTCTAATATTAAATAATTCATATATGGGGGCTCCAGGATACGAGGCTTCCTAGAAGTGCTGTTGTTATAAATAAGTGCTTAAAAACATGCATTATTTTATATATTATGTGGTCATTTATGCACACATTCCCACACACACACACACACACACATATATATATACATATATATATATATATATATATATATATATATATATATATATATATATATATATATATGCATATATATTTATACATATCTCCATAAAGACACATACGTGAATATAAAGATGGTCAAAGGCGACACTCTTTATTAATCTTCACCACAAAACCAATTCATTATTGCCCCCATCCTGGCCCCCCCATTTCCAAAAAGTGCTTCTTCCCTCCCTCACCTCACCCCACCATGGGGAGACCACCCTCCCACTCTATCCACCCCTTTCATTAAGTCCCCAAGGTGCAACTGTTTTCAATTTTGCTATCCACCTTCTCTCTATTGTTTTTCTCTCCCCATTAGACCACCCCGGATTGGTGTCCAGGCCCGATACCCTCAAGTCTGAAACTGGATGAACTTGGAAATGGTAAATCAACTCTGTTTGTAATTGAAATTTGCGAATATTATAAAGATGTTGTTTTAATCGCACCAGTATTGTATGTTGTGTCTCCCCTATATAAAGTTTGCCACAGGTGCTGCAGGCAATTACATAGACCACGTTCTTGTCCGTTATCGATACCTTTTTCCACACCGGTGCCTCCTCCCCACTATATTTATTTACCAAAAATGACCTAAATTGAAAAAGCCTGCGGAGTTGTACTTGTGAGTCTTCCGTCCTCGCTGGTAACCCTGAGCGTATTAAAAGATCCTTCAGATTTTTATTCCGTCTGTAGGCCGCAATTATCCTGTGCGTCCGGAGTGATGGTAAATGGCCTTGCACATTGGCGAAGTTGTTCCTAATTTTCCCAATCAACGCTTTATTGGACTCCGAGAAGGTAGTAATAAAAGGAATGATGTTTGTATCCTCCTCACGCGGTCCTAGTACTCGACCTGATACTGCTTCAGCTTTAGCACACCTTAGCAGCCTCTTAGAATATCCCCTGCGTCGTAGCGCTTTAAATAATGTTGCAGTCGCGATTTCAAAATCCTCGCTAAAGGTACATATTCTGTGAAATCTAAGTATTTTAGATTTAACTATGCCTTTAAATGTGTGTTTTGGATGGTAGCTCTGTTTGTGTAGCAGGGCATGAGTGTCAGTAGTTTTGAAATATACCTTTGTGGCTAAGCGAGAGTTAGCTGGTTGTGTCAAACCAAAAAAAACTGTAGTGTCCAGAAAATTCACGGACTTCGAATGTAATTCATATTTAAGTTTTATTGACGGATGGTGTGTATTCAATATCTGAAAAAATTCTTCAAATTCCCGTACGCTGTAAGGCCAAACACCAAAGATATCATCCAGGTATCGGTAATAGGTCCTGGGCAAGAGTGGGCACTTAGCCAGCGCACCTGCCTCCCATTCGGCCATATAAATATCTGCGTAGGCTGGTGCGAACTTCTTTCCCATGGCCGTTCCCGATATCTGTAAATAATGTTCCCCATTGAAGATGAAATCGTTCTTTGTCAAGCTGATGTGCAAAAGCTGAAGCAGTTGTTCATCCGGCCGCAAAGGATCTGGGTTTCCCAAAAGTATGTTGCTCACTGCCTGTAATCCAGCCTCCGTATCTATATTCGTATTAGGGTTAGGGTTAGGGTTAGGGTTAGGGTTAGGTTGTAGGAAAATATTCTAAAATTCCAGCCATTTGTACCTTCCCAGACTCCCCTCTAATGGTGGATAGTCCAGGTTGTATAGGCCGGAATTTGCACTGGCCCACCCGATCTTTTTTATCCCCTCGTTCATGTATTTCCCAGTGTACTGCTCCCAACACCAATCCGTCATAAAATGTATAAATGAGAGGTGTAATGATAGTCTGAGTTGGGGAAAGAGTCACAGCTAAAATATTGTCTCAAGGTTAGGATAGGGGGAGATTTGGGTCCCCTGGGGGGTGCCCTAAGGAGCCCCATAGGTCCCGTTTGGAGCAGGGAAGGGTCATGGTCCAACTCAGGGTC
Organism: Megalops cyprinoides; assembly: GCF_013368585.1. Taxonomy (NCBI): domain Eukaryota; kingdom Metazoa; phylum Chordata; class Actinopteri; order Elopiformes; family Megalopidae; genus Megalops; species Megalops cyprinoides. Next base: position 11,623 of record NW_023494683.1, on the reverse strand, counting down.
CCAAGGGGTTAGGGTTAAGATTGGGGTTAGGGTTAGGGTTGGGGTTGGGGTTAGGGTTAGGGTTAAGGTTGGGGTTGGGGTTAAGGTTGGGGTTAAGGTTGGGGTTAAGGTTGGGGTTAGGGTTAGGGTTAGGGTTAGGGTTAGGGTCAAAACCAAAATCCAAAATTAGGGTTAGGGTTAGGGTTAGGGTTAGGTTGTTTTGTTATGTGTTTTCTTTAAAATAAAGAGCACAAAGCTCTTCAGTGCTCTGGCCTATTGTATCTTCCCCTAGGGTTGTACCTGTTCTTAGGGTCCCAACTGGAGTTAGGGCTAGCGTTTGGGCCACGGTTGCAGTCCAGGCCCGATTCAAGGTTGGGGTCAGGGTTGGGGTTAGGGCCCCGGTTAGGGTCAGGGCCCAGATTGGGGTTGGGGTCCACAGTAGAGTTAGGGCCAAAACAGCCAGAGCCCCAGTTAGGGTTGGGATCAGGGCCCCAATTAGGGTTAGGGCCCCAGTTAGGGTTGGGGTCAACATTAGGGGTAGGGCCACTCCAGTTGGGGCCCCAATTAGGGTTGGGGTCAGAGCTAGGGTTGGGGCCACAATTAGGGTTAGGGCCCCCATTAGGGTTAGCATTAGGGTTAGGGTTAGGGTTAGGGTTTAGGGTTAGGGTTAGGGTTAGGGTTGGGGTTGGGGTTAGGGTTAGGGTTGGGGTTGGGGTTGGGGTTGGGGTTGGGGTTGGGTTAGGGTTAGGGTTAGGGTTAGGGTTTAGGGTTAGGGTTGGGGTTGGGGTTGGGGTTGGGGTTGGGGTTGGGGTTAGGGGTTAGGGTTAGGGTTAGGGTTAGGGTTAGGGTTAGCGTTAGGGTTAGGGTTAGGGTTAGGGTTAGGATAGGGGAAAAATGATTAGAGGCACTGAATCACAGTGTCTCGTGTACGGGCCCATGTGTATAATTTGAATCCCACTTTTATTTTCTAGATCGCTCGCCACCATTGTCAATATGTTTATATGTGCACCAGCTGGTCTTGAACCGGGGACCTTTCAGATTCGGGGGCCATACTGCTGACCCCAGTGCCCACTGCAGATGCTCATTGATACATGTGGTGATTGCGAGCCACCTATTTCATTGACAGGGGTGAAACTAGACCATATAGAGAGAGGGAGAAATAAAGAGGGCACCTCTGGGATTGAACCCGGGTCCTTCAGATCATAGGGCACTGACAGATTCCATGTGCCACTCTGTCTACCCGCTATAAAAAGGAAAGAAAAGAGGAGGAAAAAAAGGGGAGACAGGTCATCCATCTGTATAATCAATTCCCAGTATTATAGTTTGAGAATATGTTTTTATCTGGTCCGTTGTCCGGGTCAGGGTTGGGATCAGGGTTAAGGTCAGGATAGGGGTTGGGGTTAACCCTCGGGTGATAGTCAAGATCAGGGTTAGGGTTAGGGTTAGGGTTGGGGTTGGGGTTGGGGTTGGGGTTGGGGTTGGGGTTGGGGTTGGGGTTGGGGTTAGGGTTAGGGTTAGGGTTAGGTATAGGGGTAATAACCACGATCGTCAAAGTGACGATCCTTTTGGAGAGTGATATCTCAAGAACGCAATGAGCTAGAGACATGGGACCATGTCCTATCCCCCCATTTTCGGGTATGGGCTTTCCATTGGTTCCACTTTCGAGCGTGTACCACGTTCGAGTCCGGAGATATGTCCAAAAAAACTTTGTTTTTTCTGTATCTTGGGAACAGTAAGTCATAGAGAGTCATGGGTGGTACCGTTGGATGTGGAATGGTCGAATTATATCAGACAGACACTGGTTGCAAGTCTCTAGGACGTATGGTTCAGGAGTTATTCAAGAAAAACCTTCGTCCAGTCAGAATGCATTAGGGTTAGGGTTAGGGTTAGGGTTTAGGGTTAGGGTTAGGGTTAGGGTTAGGGGTTGGGTTAGGGTTAGGGTTAGGGTTAGGGTTAGGGTTAGGGTTTTTAGGGGCACTGTTTTAGTAGGCTTTTTTTTAAAAAAAACAAAGCTCTCATTGCACGGGCCTGTTAGGTTAGGGTTGGAGTTGGGGTTGGGGTTAGGGTTGGGGTTAGGGTTGGGGTTAGGGTTGGGGTTAGGGTTAGGGTTGGGGTTAGGGTTGGGGTTAGGGTTGGGGTTAGGGTTGGGGTTGGGGTTGGGGTTGGGGTTGGGGTTGGGGTTAGGGTTGGGGTTAGGGTTGGGGTTAGGTTTGGGGTTGGGGTTGGGGTTAGGGTTGGGGTTAGGACTGAGCAGGCCCCATTGAGGTTAGGGGAGTGTTAATATAATTGTGGGGGGCCCCACTAGACCCAGCAGCAGGAAAGAAGAGAGCCGGAGGCCCAACGGACGCTGCAGCCGGTTTGGGGCCATAACATCAAGAGGAGGACAGCAGGTGAGGCGGCCAACTGTATATATTAAGTAGGTCCAGAGGGTGTAATGACTCCGGGAGGGGGAAACAAAACGCCCTATTAAAACTCCTTGTACTTCACATCACAGGTCAAGCGTACAACAATCATCCTGTCCTCTGGCTGTGATTCACTTACCCGGGAAAAGACTTCATCAAGCTTTCTTGGACATTGGAAGTGGGGCCTCTACATAAGTGCTAATGTATCGAAAGTGCTAAAAGTGAGGCATGCATATATAAAAAAAGGGGGGACAATCATCATCAATCATCCAAGCAGGTAAGAAACCAAATCACACCACATTATAAAAGACACACTAAATAATTCATCCTGTGTCATTCTTTATTAGGTCTTCAAGTGCTATCGAGAGTCAGAGGATCCACTTCATTTCCAAGCCCAGGTAAGTATGAAGGAGAATTTTAAATCACTAGAATTTTATCAATATGATAAATATAACCACAAGAGTGCTTATTTTAAAACCAAAAGCCTTAATTAAAATCTATTTTTTCGTATCCCTCCGGAGACAAACCCCTCCCTCTCCCCTCACCCTATCTTTTCATTAAGTCCCCTAGGTGCCACCGTTCCCAGCCGCATTATCCATCTACGCTCCCCCCTCCTCCTCCGTCCACTGGTCCACGCGGGGTCCCCCTCTAGGCCACAAATCCTCAGACCAGAGAGGGGATGTGCCTGGAAATGACTGGTGAGTGTTGTTTGTATGTGATATCGTTTTATGTTGTACAAGTGTTGTTTGAGTCGTGTTAGCAGGCTAGCTCGAGTTTCACCAACATATAATTTTCCACAGAGGCTGCAGGTAATTAAATAAACCAAATTTTCAGAGTTCAAAGACATTGACCTCCATACTGGTGCTGCAGTGTTGCTGTATCTGTTTGTAATGTAAGTTAGGGGTGAGAAATATTCCAGATACGATGTGCTGCAAGACTTGGGCTTAGAGGAAATTGCCGAACGCACCAACATATCTTTCAGATTTTTGTTCCTTCTATAGGCCGCAATCATCCTAAAAGATTGCAATTGTGGAATATTTCTCTGTAGGTCCACAAAATTATGCTTAATTTTTGTGGCCAAGGTCTTATTCGAGTCTGTAAAGGTGACAATTAATGGAACCAATTTATTGTTATGTTTATTCGTTTTCGTCATTAACTCTTTTAGAGTCTCTGTTTTTGTATATCTTAGAAATCTTTTGGAGTACCCCCTCCGTTGCAGGACTGAAAACAAGGTTGTGGTAGCCGCCTCAAAGTCACTCCGAAGGGAACATATTTTATGAAACCTGAGGACTTGAGACTTCACCAGCCCCTTGAAGGTATGTTTTGGATGGTGACTGTGTTTATGTAGTAATGCGTGTGTGTCTGTATCCTTGAAGTAAACCTTTGTTAGTAACTGTCTATGGGTTGTGTGTATGGAAGAAGAGAAGAAAACAGTGGTATCCAGGAAGTTGACCGACTCCCGCTCCAAGGTATACTTCAATTTAATGGAAGGATGGTGAGTATTAAGGATCTGAAAAAACTGTTCAAAATCATGGAGACTATGTGTCCATACTCCAAATATGTCATCGAGATATCTGTAATAGGCCATGGGCAAGAAGGGGCACTTAGCCAAGGCCGCTGTTTCCCATTCCGCCATGTAGATGTCTGCATAGGCCGGTGCAAACTTCTTACCCATGGCTGTTCCTGATATCTGCAGGTAAAATTTATCATTAAACATAAAATCATTCTTTGTTAGACTGATGTGTAGTAAACGGATGAGATGTTCATCTGGTCTGGAGGGGTCCGGGTTACGTAAAAATATATTTCTTACCGCCTGCAGCCCCGCCTCCGTGTCAATGTTAGTGTACAGACTTTCCACATCTATAGTAAAAAGGTAAGCATTACTAGGTGCCTGTACCTGCTTGATCCTCTCCAGAAAATCATACGTATCTTTTAGATAACTTGCATGTTGATGAGACAGGGGATTCAAATAAAAATCAATATATTGTGCTATGTTGTAGGACTCGCTCCCACAATCGGACACAATTGGCCGTCCAGACGGGACCTGAAAAGGGACCGTCCATGCCTCCGGTTCTTTATGGATTTTGGGCAGTAAGTAAAATATTCTGTTTCTAGGTGTATCTAGTCCCATAAGAAAATTCCTCTGTTTCTGATTGATGTACTTTTCATGATATAAATCCTGTACAATATTACATATTTCTTTCTGTGTTCTTGATTGCAATGATTCTGATATGGCTATATAATGTTTTGAATTAGATAACTGCCGATTGGCTTCTAATAGGTACTGCTGTTTGTCCATGATAACAATTTTCGAACCTTTGTCTGCTGGCTTGATAACAATATCTTTGTTCCTTTTCAGGTCACTAAGTGCTTGCCTCTGGGAAGGGGTGAGATTGTCTGCTCGGGTATGAAGGTGAGTATGTTCATTAATTACTATTTTATCTCTTTGAATTAATTGTTTTATGTGTGGATCTACTTGTGTAATCTCCGGTTCCCAGGTAGATGGAGATGTGAATGGTATGTGTTCTCTATCAATTTCATAATCAAAATGGCTCAACAGTTTGATTTTTCTGTGGTAGGCATGGAGGTCCCTCTGGAGGTCCCGGCGTCCGTCCTGCTTAGGGAGTGGAATGAAGGTGAGTCCTTTTTCAAGCAGCTCAACTTGGGCCTGTGTGAGCTGAAAGGTAAGCGATAAATTTAAAACATTGGAATGATCAACAATGGGGGGAGGCCTGTGCCGCGTGTCCCCCTCTATAAGTTTAACTGGCGGCACCAGTGACTCCATATTTTGTTAGCTGTAGCCGGAGTCCAATGAATATTATCTCCTGTCGTAAAAAAAGAACTACTATGAATTTCCAGTAGAGGTGTGCAATAAGTTGCAATATATTTGTTGATTAAAGTCAAGTTAGTTTTCTGTACTGCAGTTAAATTTGTAGAAAACATAATAATAGGTACAAACACCGATGCATTCGGGAAAACCTTTTCAGTAGTCTTGAGTAGCTGCTGCAACTGCTTAATCGCTGTCTTTCTCGGGTCTTGATCTTTATTATTTATGCCCAATGAAAGTATTACCTTCTGTGTTGCAGGGGATCCAGGGCAGCCTCTCAGTACACCATTAATATGATAAAACGTAGCCCCAGGATAGCTTTCAATTTGTACTAAATTATTGGTAAAAGAAGGGATCCGTTTTAGATTTGAATCTCCAATGAAAATAATTGGTTTCTTCGCTGTAAAATGCCACTCTTGGATCTTTTTATCTGTTCTGGGATGAACATTTGGATAAAAAAGAGTGGTCCCTTTCGGGGTCACCTCAGTTTTTATAGTAGGTGAGGGCTCAGAACGGGGTTTTATCATGGGGTTATTCCCTTTATTGGCCCCTTTCATCATGTAACCTCCCTCACCCATGTTAGGTGACCTAGGAAGGGGCTCCTCAACCGTGACTATCAGTGGAGCTGGAGGCTGACCCTGGATCCCCTCAACTGGATCGGACCTGGTTGGAGATGGAAAAGGCACAATCATGTCATCTGGGCAAGTGCTAACATTACTTTTTCTCCTCTGTAGGTTAGCTGCCCCGGGAGAAATTAGCGGTGAATAAATTGGTCCTGCTGCCCCCTGGTAAACCTCCCTTTCCTTTGTTCTATCCTTATCAGGTTCAGGCAAAATTAGGGGGTCAGGGTTATGGATGTCTGCTTGTACTACTATTGTTGTTTTTCTTTTTTGCAGGACACTCGGCTGGGGCGCAAGCGGCGTGACTACAGGTAAGTGCTCATTCGCAATTGATGTCAATGTGTTTGTCATATTATTGTCTGTAATTTCTACCTGTCCTACAGGAGGCGCTGGACTGGACAAGGAGCTGGGAGCCGGCAACCCCGGTGTAAGCGTGTGGACTGAGGTAAGTACAACCATGGCCCCGGGCCTGCCTGTCTGCATGTCGGTCCCTAGGGGTCCCTGTCCTGAAGTTAAGTCTACGGGCCTGCTGGTGAGCTTAGCCTGAGGAGTGACTGATGTGGGTAAGGCCTTAACCGCCTCCGCATAAGACTGCTTATTTGGAGCTGAAGTGTGGCAGGCCGGTCTTGAGGTCATTGGTGTAGGTGTACTAGGTAGGAGTACAAACTGTACATCAGAGTGCCCCTCACTGGTCTGGGGAGTTCCAAGCAATTCCATCAACTGATGGACCATTGTGTCTTTAAATTTCTGTTTGTATCTGGCTTTAGCCCAAACTGTTGCAATATTCAGGGCCTC
>NW_023494682.1:0-25812 GCF_013368585.1 Megalops cyprinoides | reverse complement strand
TTCACAACGCAAAACGCGATTCCGGGTTTTAACATCATTCAGCGTGCAGTTTCTATGATATTGCGAGAAACCCTGTTTTCGAAACTTTCAGAGCGCAAAACGCGATTCCTGGGTTTTAACATCATTCAACGTGCAGTTTCAACTATATTGCCAGAAACACGGTTTTCAACACTTTCAGAGCGCAAAAACACGATTCCCACGTTTTCAACATCGCTCAGCATTCAATTTAAAGGAGAATGCCTGAAAAGGTTTTTGGAGTCACTCAGAGCCGAAAAACTCTGTTCTCAGCTTTGAACAACACTCAGCATTCAGATTTCAGTAGACTGTCAGAAACACAATTTTCACCCTCTCCAAGCCCAAAAACTCTGTTCCCAGCTTTGAACAACACACAGCATTCATTTTCCAGAAGTGCATCAGAAAAGCTGTTTTCGACACTTTCAGAGCGCAAAAACGCGATTCCTGGGTTTTAACATCATTCAGCGTGCAGTTTCAACTATATTGCCAGAAACACGGTTTTCAACACTTTCAGAGCGCAAAAACACGATTCCCACGTTTTCAACATCGCTCAGCATTCAATTTAAAGGAGAATGCCTGAAAAGGTTTTTGGAGTCACTCAGAGCCCAAAAACTCTGTTCTCAGCTTTGAACAACACTCAGCATTCAGATTTCAGTAGACTGTCAGAAACACAATTTTCACACTCTCCAAGCCCAAAAACTCTGTTCCCAGCTTTGAACAACACACAGCATTCATTTTCCAGAAGTGCATCAGAAACGCCGTTTTCTACACTTTCACAACGCAAAAACGCGATTCCCGGGTTTTAACATCATTCAGCGTGCAGTTTCAATGATATTGCGAGAAACCCTGTTTTCGACACTTTCAGAGCGCAAAAACGCGATTCCTGGGTTTTAACATCATTCAACGTGCAGTTTCAACTATATTGCCAGAAACACGGTTTTCAACACTTTCAGAGCGCAAAAACACGATTCCCACGTTTTCAACATCGCTCAGCATTCAATTTAAAGGAGAATGCCTGGAAAGGTTTTTGGAGTCACTCAGAGCCCAAAAACTCTGTTCTCAGCTTTGAACAATACTCAGCATTCAGATTTCAGTAGACTGTCAGAAACACAATTTTCACCCTCTCCAAGCCCAAAAACTCTGTTCCCAGCTTTGAACAACACACAGCATTCATTTTCCAGAAGTGCATCAGAAACGCTGTTTTCGACACTTTCAGAGCGCAAAAACGCGATTCCTGGGTTTTAACATCATTCAACGTGCAGTTTCAACTATATTGCCAGAAACACGGTTTTCAACACTTTCAGAGCGCAAAAACACGATTCCCACGTTTTCAAAATCGCTCAGCATTCAATTTAAAGGAGAATGCCTGGAAAGGTTTTTGGAGTCACTCAGAGCCCAAAAACTCTGTTCTCAGCTTTGAACAATACTCAGCATTCAGATTTCAGTAGACTGTCAGAAACACAATTTTCACCCTCTCCAAGCCCAAAAACTCTGTTCCCAGCTTTGAACAACACACAGCATTCATTTTCCAGAAGTGCATCAGAAACGCTGTTTTCGACACTTTCAGAGCGCAAAAACGCGATTCCTGGGTTTTAACATCATTCAACGTGCATTTTCAACTATATTGCCAGAAACACGGTTTTCAACACTTTCAGAGCGCAAAAACACGATTCCCACGTTTTCAACATCGATCAGCATTCAATTTAAAGGAGAATGCCTGAAAAGGTTTTTGGAGTCACTCAGAGCCCAAAAACTCTGTTCTCAGCTTTGAACAACACTCAGCATTCAGATTTCAGTAGACTGTCAGAAACACAATTTTCACACTCTCCAAGCCCAAAAACTCTGTTCCCAGCTTTGAACAACACACAGCATTCATTTTCCAGAAGTGCATCAGAAACGCCGTTTTCTACACTTTCACAACGCAAAAACGCGATTCCCGGGTTTTAACATCATTCAGCGTGCAGTTTCAATGATATTGCGAGAAACCCTGTTTTCGACACTTTCAGAGCGCAAAAACGCGATTCCTGGGTTTTAACATCATTCAACGTGCAGTTTCAACTATATTGCCAGAAACACGGTTTTCAACACTTTCAGAGCGCAAAAACACGATTCCCACGTTTTCAACATCGCTCAGCATTCAATTTAAAGGAGAATGCCTGGAAAGGTTTTTGGAGTCACTCAGAGCCCAAAAACTCTGTTCTCAACTTTGAACAATACTCAGCATTCAGATTTCAGTAGACTGTCAGAAACACAATTTTCACACTCTCCAAGCCCAAAAACTGTGTTCCCAGCTTTGAACAACACACAGCATTCATTTTCCAGAAGTGCATCAGAAACGCCGTTTTCTACACTATCACAACGCAAAAACGCGATTCCCGGGTTTTAACTTCATCCAACGTGCAGTTTCAACTATATTGCCAGAAACACGGTTTTCAACACTTTCAGAGCGCAAAAACACGATTCCCACGTTTTCAACATCGCTCAGCAATCAATTTAAAGGAGAATGTCTGAAAAGGTTTTTGGAGTCACTCAGAGCCCAAAAACTCTGTTCCCAGCTTTGAACAACACACAGCATTCATTTTCCAGAAGTGCATCAGAAACGCCGTTTTCTACACTTTCACAACGCAAAAACGCGATTCCCGGGTTTTAACATCATTCAGCGTGCAGTTTCAATGATATTGCGAGAAACCCTGTTTTCGACACTTTCAGAGCGCAAAAACGCGATTCCTGGGTTTTAACATCATTCAACGTGCAGTTTCAACTATATTGCCAGAAACACGGTTTTCAACACTTTCAGAGCGCAAAAACACGATTCCCACGTTTTCAACATCGCTCAGCATTCAATTTAAAGGAGAATGCCTGAAAAGGTTTTTGGAGTCACTCAGAGCCCAAAAACTCTGTTCTCAGCTTTGAACAACACTCAGCATTCAGATTTCAGTAGACTGCCAGAAACACAATTTTCACACTCTCCAAGCCCAAAAACTCTGTTCCCAGCTTTGAACAACACACAGCACTTCATTTTCCAGAAGTGCATCAGAAACGCTGTTTTCGACACTTTCAGAGCGCAAAAACGCGATTCCTGGGTTTTAACATCATTCAACGTGCATTTTCAACTATATTGCCAGAAACACGGTTTTCAACACTTTCAGAGCGCAAAAACACGATTCCCACGTTTTCAACATCGATCAGCATTCAATTTAAAGGAGAATGCCTGAAAAGGTTTTTGGAGTCACTCAGAGCCCAAAAACTCTGTTCTCAGCTTTGAACAACACTCAGCATTCAGATTTCAGTAGACTGTCAGAAACACAATTTTCACACTCTCCAAGCCCAAAAACTCTGTTCCCAGCTTTGAACAACACACAGCATTCATTTTCCAGTGTGCATCAGAAACGCCGTTTTCTACACTTTCACAACGCAAAAACGCGATTCCCGGGTTTTAACATCATTCAACGTGCAGTTTCAACTATATTGCCAGAAACACGGTTTTCAACACTTTCAGAGCGCAAAAACACGATTCCCACGTTTTCAACATCGCTCAGCATTCAATTTAAAGGAGAATGCCTGAAAAGGTTTTTGGAGTCACTCAGAGCCCAAAAACTCTGTTCTCAGCTTTGAACAACACTCAGCATTCAGATTTCAGTAGACTGTCAGAAACACAATTTTCACACTCTCCAAGCCCAAAAACTCTGTTCCCAGCTTTGAACAACACACAGCATTCATTTTCCAGAAGTGCATCAGAAACGCAGTTTTCGACACTTTCACAACGCAAAAACGCGATTCCCGGGTTTTAACATCATTCAGCGTGCAGTTTCAATGATATTGCGAGAAACCCTGTTTTCGACACTTTCAGAGCGCAAAAACGCGATTCCTGGGTTTTAACATCATTCAACGTGCATTTTCAACTATATTGCCAGAAACACGGTTTTCAACACTTTCAGAGCGCAAAAACACGATTCCCACGTTTTCAACATCGCTCAGCATTCAATTTAAAGGAGAATGCCTGAAAAGGTTTTTGGAGTCACTCAGAGCCCAAAAACTCTGTTCTCAGCTTTGAACAACACTCAGCATTCAGATTTCAGTAGACTGTCAGAAACACAATTTTCACACTCTCCAAGCCCAAAAACTCTGTTCCCAGCTTTGAACAACACACAGCACTCATTTTCCAGAAGTGCATCAGAAACGCTGTTTTCGACACTTTCAGAGCGCAAAAACGCGATTCCTGGGTTTTAACATCATTCAACGTGCATTTTCAACTATATTGCCAGAAACACGGTTTTCAACACTTTCAGAGCGCAAAAACACGATTCCCACGTTTTCAACATCGATCAGCATTCAATTTAAAGGAGAATGCCTGAAAAGGTTTTTGGAGTCACTCAGAGCCCAAAAACTCTGTTCTCAGCTTTGAACAACACTCAGCATTCAGATTTCAGTAGACTGTCAGAAACACAATTTTCACACTCTCCAAGCCCAAAAACTCTGTTCCCAGCTTTGAACAACACACAGCATTCATTTTCCAGATGTGCATCAGAAACGCCGTTTTCTACACTTTCACAACGCAAAAACGCGATTCCCGGGTTTTAACATCATTCAACGTGCAGTTTCAACTATATTGCCAGAAACACGGTTTTCAACACTTTCAGAGCGCAAAAACACGATTCCCACGTTTTCAACATCGCTCAGCATTCAATTTAAAGGAGAATGCCTGAAAAGGTTTTTGGAGTCACTCAGAGCCCAAAAACTCTGTTCTCAGCTTTGAACAACACTCAGCATTCAGATTTCAGTAGACTGTCAGAAACACAATTTTCACACTCTCCAAGCCCAAAAACTCTGTTCCCAGCTTTGAACAACACACAGCATTCATTTTCCAGAAGTGCATCAGAAACGCAGTTTTCGACACTTTCACAACGCAAAAACGCGATTCCCGGGTTTTAACATCATTCAGCGTGCAGTTTCAATGATATTGCGAGAAACCCTGTTTTCGACACTTTCAGAGCGCAAAAACGCGATTCCTGGGTTTTAACATCATTCAACGTGCAGTTTCAACTATATTGCCAGAAACACGGTTTTCAACACTTTCAGAGCGCAAAAACACGATTCCCACGTTTTCAACATCGCTCAGCATTCAATTTAAAGGAGAATGCCTGGAAAGGTTTTTGGAGTCACTCAGAGCCCAAAAACTCTGTTCTCAACTTTGAACAATACTCAGCATTCAGATTTCAGTAGACTGTCAGAAACACAATTTTCACCCTCTCCAAGCCCAAAAACTGTGTTCCCAGCTTTGAACAACACACAGCATTCATTTTCCAGAAGTGCATCAGAAACGCCGTTTTCTACACTATCACAACGCAAAAACGCGATTCCCGGGTTTTAACTTCATCCAACGTGCAGTTTCAACTATATTGCCAGAAACACGGTTTTCAACACTTTCAGAGCGCAAAAACACGATTCCCACGTTTTCAACATCGCTCAGCAATCAATTTAAAGGAGAATGTCTGAAAAGGTTTTTGGAGTCACTCAGAGCCCAAAAACTCTGTTCCCAGCTTTGAACAACACACAGCATTCATTTTCCAGAAGTGCATCAGAAACGCCGTTTTCTACACTTTCACAACGCAAAAACGCGATTCCCGGGTTTTAACATCATTCAGCGTGCAGTTTCTATGATATTGCGAGAAACCCTGTTTTCGAAACTTTCAGAGCGCAAAAACGCGATTCCTGGGTTTTAACATCATTCAACGTGCAGTTTCAACTATATTGCCAGAAACACGGTTTTCAACACTTTCAGGGCGCAAAAACACGATTCCCACGTTTTCAACATCGCTCAGCATTCAATTTAAAGGAGAATGCCTGAAAAGGTTTTTGGAGTCACTCAGAGCCGAAAAACTCTGTTCTCAGCTTTGAACAACACTCAGCATTCAGATTTCAGTAGACTGCCAGAAACACAATTTTCACACTCTCCAAGCCCAAAAACTCTGTTCCCAGCTTTGAACAACACACAGCATTCATTTTCCAGAAGTGCATCAGAAACGCTGTTTTCGACACTTTCAGAGCGCAAAAACGCGATTCCTGGGTTTTAACATCATTCAACGTGCATTTTCAACTATATTGCCAGAAACACGGTTTTCAACACTTTCAGAGCGCAAAAACACGATTCCCACGTTTTCAACATCGATCAGCATTCAATTTAAAGGAGAATGCCTGAAAAGGTTTTTGGAGTCACTCAGAGCCCAAAAACTCTGTTCTCAGCTTTGAACAACACTCAGCATTCAGATTTCAGTAGACTGTCAGAAACACAATTTTCACACTCTCCAAGCCCAAAAACTCTGTTCCCAGCTTTGAACAACACACAGCATTCATTTTCCAGAAGTGCATCAGAAACGCCGTTTTCTACACTTTCACAACGCAAAAACGCGATTCCCGGGTTTTAACATCATTCAGCGTGCAGTTTCAATGATATTGCGAGAAACCCTGTTTTCGACACTTTCAGAGCGCAAAAACGCGATTCCTGGGTTTTAACATCATTCAACGTGCAGTTTCAACTATATTGCCAGAAACACGGTTTTCAACACTTTCAGAGCGCAAAAACACGATTCCCACGTTTTCAACATCGCTCAGCATTCAATTTAAAGGAGAATGCCTGGAAAGGTTTTTGGAGTCACTCAGAGCCCAAAAACTCTGTTCTCAGCTTTGAACAATACTCAGCATTCAGATTTCAGTAGACTGTCAGAAACACAATTTTCACCCTCTCCAAGCCCAAAAACTGTGTTCCCAGCTTTGAACAACACACAGCACTCATTTTCCAGAAGTGCATCAGAAAAGCTGTTTTCGACACTTTCAGAGCGCAAAAACGCGATTCCTGGGTTTTAACATCATTCAGCGTGCAGTTTCAACTATATTGCCAGAAACACGGTTTTCAACACTTTCAGAGCGCAAAAACACGATTCCCACGTTTTCAACATCGCTCAGCATTCAATTTAAAGGAGAATACCTGAAAAGGTTTTTGGAGTCACTCAGAGCCCAAAAACTCTGTTCTCAGCTTTGAACAACACTCAGCATTCAGATTTCAGTAGACTGCCAGAAACACAATTTTCACACTCTCCAAGCCCAAAAACTCTGTTCCCAGCTTTGAACAACACACAGCATTCATTTTCCAGAAGTGCATCAGAAACGCCGTTTTCTACACTTTCACAACGCAAAAACGCGATTCCCGGGTTTTAACATCATTCAGCGTGCAGTTTCAATGATATTGCGAGAAACCCTGTTTTCGACACTTTCAGAGCGCAAAAACGCGATTCCTGGGTTTTAACATCATTCAACGTGCAGTTTCAACTATATTGCCAGAAACACGGTTTTCAACACTTTCAGAGCGCAAAAACACGATTCCCACGTTTTCAACATCGCTCAGCATTCAATTTAAAGGAGAATGCCTGGAAAGGTTTTTGGAGTCACTCAGAGCCCAAAAACTCTGTTCTCAACTTTGAACAATACTCAGCATTCAGATTTCAGTAGACTGTCAGAAACACAATTTTCACCCTCTCCAAGCCCAAAAACTCTGTTCCCAGCTTTGAACAACACACAGCATTCATTTTCCAGAAGTGCATCAGAAACGCCGTTTTCTACACTTTCACAACGCAAAAACGCGATTCCCGGGTTTTAACTTCATCCAACGTGCAGTTTCAACTATATTGCCAGAAACACGGTTTTCAACACTTTCAGAGCGCAAAAACACGATTCCCACGTTTTCAACATCGCTCAGCAATCAATTTAAAGGAGAATGTCTGAAAAGGTTTTTGGAGTCACTCAGAGCCCAAAAACTCTGTTCCCAGCTTTGAACAACACACAGCATTCATTTTCCAGAAGTGCATCAGAAACGCTGTTTTCTACACTATCACAACGCAAAAACGCGATTCCCGGGTTTTAACTTCATCCAACGTGCAGTTTCAACTATATTGCCAGAAACACGGTTTTCAACACTTTCAGAGCGCAAAAACACGATTCCCACGTTTTCAACATCGCTCAGCATTCAATTTAAAGGAGAATGTCTGAAAAGGTTTTTGGAGTCACTCAGAGCCCAAAAACTCTGTTCCCAGCTTTGAACAACACACAGCATTCATTTTCCAGAAGTGCATCAGAAACGCCGTTTTCTACACTTTCACAACGCAAAAACGCGATTCCCGGGTTTTAACATCATTCAGCGTGCAGTTTCTATGATATTGCGAGAAACCCTGTTTTCGAAACTTTCAGAGCGCAAAAACGCGATTCCTGGGTTTTAACATCATTCAACGTGCAGTTTCAACTATATTGCCAGAAACACGGTTTTCAACACTTTCAGGGCGCAAAAACACGATTCCCACGTTTTCAACATCGCTCAGCATTCAATTTAAAGGAGAATGCCTGAAAAGGTTTTTGGAGTCACTCAGAGCCGAAAAACTCTGTTCTCAGCTTTGAACAACACTCAGCATTCAGATTTCAGTAGACTGCCAGAAACACAATTTTCACACTCTCCAAGCCCAAAAACTCTGTTCCCAGCTTTGAACAACACACAGCACTCATTTTCCAGAAGTGCATCAGAAACGCTGTTTTCGACACTTTCAGAGCGCAAAAACGCGATTCCTGGGTTTTAACATCATTCAACGTGCATTTTCAACTATATTGCCAGAAACACGGTTTTCAACACTTTCAGAGCGCAAAAACACGATTCCCACGTTTTCAACATCGATCAGCATTCAATTTAAAGGAGAATGCCTGAAAAGGTTTTTGGAGTCACTCAGAGCCCAAAAACTCTGTTCTCAGCTTTGAACAACACTCAGCATTCAGATTTCAGTAGACTGTCAGAAACACAATTTTCACACTCTCCAAGCCCAAAAACTCTGTTCCCAGCTTTGAACAACACACAGCATTCATTTTCCAGAAGTGCATCAGAAACGCCGTTTTCTACACTTTCACAACGCAAAAACGCGATTCCCGGGTTTTAACATCATTCAGCGTGCAGTTTCAATGATATTGCGAGAAACCCTGTTTTCGACACTTTCAGAGCGCAAAAACGCGATTCCTGGGTTTTAACATCATTCAACGTGCATTTTCAACTATATTGCCAGAAACACGGTTTTCAACACTTTCAGAGCGCAAAAACACGATTCCCACGTTTTCAACATCGATCAGCATTCAATTTAAAGGAGAATGCCTGAAAAGGTTTTTGGAGTCACTCAGAGCCCAAAAACTCTGTTCTCAGCTTTGAACAACACTCAGCATTCAGATTTCAGTAGACTGTCAGAAACACAATTTTCACACTCTCCAAGCCCAAAAACTCTGTTCCCAGCTTTGAACAACACACAGCATTCATTTTCCAGAAGTGCATCAGAAACGCAGTTTTCGACACTTTCACAACGCAAAAACGCGATTCCCGGGTTTTAACATCATTCAGCGTGCAGTTTCAATGATATTGCGAGAAACCCTGTTTTCGACACTTTCAGAGCGCAAAAACGCGATTCCTGGGTTTTAACATCATTCAACGTGCAGTTTCAACTATATTGCCAGAAACACGGTTTTCAACACTTTCAGAGCGCAAAAACACGATTCCCACGTTTTCAACATCGCTCAGCATTCAATTTAAAGGAGAATGCCTGGAAAGGTTTTTGGAGTCACTCAGAGCCCAAAAACTTTGTTCTCAACTTTGAACAATACTCAGCATTCAGATTTCAGTAGACTGTCAGAAACACAATTTTCACCCTCTCCAAGCCCAAAAACTCTGTTCCCAGCTTTGAACAACACACAGCATTCATTTTCAGAAGTGCATCAGAAACGCCGTTTTCTACACTATCACAACGCAAAAACGCGATTCCCGGGTTTTACCTTCATCCAACGTGCAGTTTCAACTATATTGCCAGAAACACGGTTTTCAACACTTTCAGAGCGCAAAAACACGATTCCCACGTTTTCAACATCGCTCAGCATTCAATTTAAAGGAGAATGTCTGAAAAGGTTTTTGGAGTCACTCAGAGCCCAAAAACTCTGTTCCCAGCTTTGAACAACACACAGCATTCATTTTCCAGAAGTGCATCAGAAACGCCGTTTTCTACACTTTCACAACGCAAAAACGCGATTCCCGGGTTTTAACATCATTCAGCGTGCAGTTTCTATGATATTGCGAGAAACCCTGTTTTCGAAACTTTCAGAGCGCAAAAACGCGATTCCTGGGTTTTAACATCATTCAACGTGCAGTTTCAACTATATTGCCAGAAACACGGTTTTCAACACTTTCAGAGCGCAAAAACACGATTCCCACGTTTTCAACATCGCTCAGCATTCAATTTAAAGGAGAATGCCTGAAAAGGTTTTTGGAGTCACTCAGAGCCCAAAAACTCTGTTCTCAGCTTTGAACAACACTCAGCATTCAGATTTCAGTAGACTGCCAGAAACACAATTTTCACACTCTCCAAGCCCAAAAACTCTGTTCCCAGCTTTGAACAACACACAGCATTCATTTTCCAGAAGTGCATCAGAAACGCCGTTTTCTACACTATCACAACGCAAAAACGCGATTCCCGGGTTTTAACATCATCCAACGTGCAGTTTCAACTATATTGCCAGAAACACGGTTTTCAACACTTTCAGAGCGCAAAAACACGATTCCCACGTTTTCAACATCGCTCAGCAATCAATTTAAAGGAGAATGTCTGAAAAGGTTTTTGGAGTCACTCAGAGCCCAAAAACTCTGTTCCCAGCTTTGAACAACACACAGCATTCATTTTCCAGAAGTGCATCAGAAACGCCGTTTTCTACACTTTCACAACGCAAAAACGCGATTCCCGGGTTTTAACATCATTCAGCGTGCAGTTTCAATGATATTGCGAGAAACCCTGTTTTCGAAACTTTCAGAGCGCAAAAACGCGATTCCTGGGTTTTAACATCATTCAACGTGCAGTTTCAACTATATTGCCAGAAACACGGTTTTCAACACTTTCAGAGCGCAAAAACACGATTCCCACGTTTTCAACATCGCTCAGCATTCAATTTAAAGGAGAATGCCTGAAAAGGTTTTTGGAGTCACTCAGAGCCCAAAAACTCTGTTCTCAGCTTTGAACAACACTCAGCATTCAGATTTCAGTAGACTGTCAGAAACACAATTTTCACACTCTCCAAGCCCAAAAACTCTGTTCCCAGCTTTGAACAACACACAGCATTCATTTTCAGAAGTGCATCAGAAACGCCGTTTTCTACACTATCACAACGCAAAAACGCGATTCCCGGGTTTTAACTTCATCCAACGTGCAGTTTCAACTATATTGCCAGAAACACGGTTTTCAACACTTTCAGAGCGCGAAAAACACGATTCCCACGTTTTCAACAGTCGCTCAGCATTCAATTTAAAGGAGAATGTCTGAAAAGGTTTTTGGAGTCACTCAGAGCCCAAAAACTCTGTTCCCAGCTTTGAACAACACACAGCATTCATTTTCCAGAAGTGCATCAGAAACGCCGTTTTCTACACTTTCACAACGCAAAAACGCGATTCCCGGGTTTTAACATCATTCAGCGTGCAGTTTCAATGATATTGCGAGAAACCCTGTTTTCGACACTTTCAGAGCGCAAAAACGCGATTCCTGGGTTTTAACATCATTCAACGTGCAGTTTCAACTATATTGCCAGAAACACGGTTTTCAACACTTTCAGAGCGCAAAAACACGATTCCCACGTTTTCAACATCGCTCAGCATTCAATTTAAAGGAGAATGCCTGAAAAGGTTTTTGGAGTCACTCAGAGCCCAAAAACTCTGTTCTCAGCTTTGAACAACACTCAGCATTCAGATTTCAGTAGACTGTCAGAAACACAATTTTCACACTCTCCAAGCCCAAAAACTCTGTTCCCAGCTTTGAACAACACACAGCACTCATTTTCCAGAAGTGCATCAGAAACGCTGTTTTCGACACTTTCAGAGCGCAAAAACGCGATTCCTGGGTTTTAACATCATTCAGCGTGCAGTTTCAACTATATTGCCAGAAACACGGTTTTCAACACTTTCAGAGCGCAAAAACACGATTCCCACGTTTTCAACATCGCTCAGCATTCAATTTAAAGGAGAATGCCTGAAAAGGTTTTTGGAGTCACTCAGAGCCCAAAAACTCTGTTCTCAGCTTTGAACAACACTCAGCATTCAGATTTCAGTAGACTGTCAGAAACACAATTTTCACACTCTCCAAGCCCAAAAACTCTGTTCCCAGCTTTGAACAACACACAGCATTCATTTTCCAGAAGTGCATCAGAAACGCAGTTTTCGACACTTTCACAACGCAAAAACGCGATTCCCGGGTTTTAACATCATTCAGCGTGCAGTTTCAATGATATTGCGAGAAACCCTGTTTTCGACACTTTCAGAGCGCAAAAACGCGATTCCTGGGTTTTAACATCATTCAACGTGCAGTTTCAACTATATTGCCAGAAACACGGTTTTCAACACTTTCAGAGCGCAAAAACACGATTCCCACGTTTTCAACATCGCTCAGCAATCAATTTAAAGGAGAATGTCTGAAAAGGTTTTTGGAGTCACTCAGAGCCCAAAAACTCTGTTCCCAGCTTTGAACAACACACAGCATTCATTTTCCAGAAGTGCATCAGAAACGCCGTTTTCTACACTTTCACAACGCAAAAACGCGATTCCCGGGTTTTAACATCATTCAGCGTGCAGTTTCAATGATATTGCGAGAAACCCTGTTTTCGAAACTTTCAGAGCGCAAAAACGCGATTCCTGGGTTTTAACATCATTCAACGTGCAGTTTCAACTATATTGCCAGAAACACGGTTTTCAACACTTTCAGAGCGCAAAAACACGATTCCCACGTTTTCAACATCGCTCAGCATTCAATTTAAAGGAGAATGCCTGAAAAGGTTTTTGGAGTCACTCAGAGCCCAAAAACTCTGTTCTCAGCTTTGAACAACACTCAGCATTCAGATTTCAGTAGACTGCCAGAAACACAATTTTCACACTCTCCAAGCCCAAAAACTCTGTTCCCAGCTTTGAACAACACACAGCATTCATTTTCCAGAAGTGCATCAGAAACGCTGTTTTCGACACTTTCAGAGCGCAAAAACGCGATTCCTGGGTTTTAACATCATTCAACGTGCATTTTCAACTATATTGCCAGAAACACGGTTTTCAACACTTTCAGAGCGCAAAAACACGATTCCCACGTTTTCAACATCGATCAGCATTCAATTTAAAGGAGAATGCCTGAAAAGGTTTTTGGAGTCACTCAGAGCCCAAAAACTCTGTTCTCAGCTTTGAACAACACTCAGCATTCAGATTTCAGTAGACTGTCAGAAACACAATTTTCACACTCTCCAAGCCCAAAAACTCTGTTCCCAGCTTTGAACAACACACAGCATTCATTTTCCAGAAGTGCATCAGAAACGCCGTTTTCTACACTTTCACAACGCAAAAACGCGATTCCCGGGTTTTAACATCATTCAGCGTGCAGTTTCAATGATATTGCGAGAAACCCTGTTTTCGACACTTTCAGAGCGCAAAAACGCGATTCCTGGGTTTTAACATCATTCAACGTGCAGTTTCAACTATATTGCCAGAAACACGGTTTTCAACACTTTCAGAGCGCAAAAACACGATTCCCACGTTTTCAACATCGCTCAGCATTCAATTTAAAGGAGAATGCCTGGAAAGGTTTTTGGAGTCACTCAGAGCCCAAAAACTCTGTTCTCAGCTTTGAACAATACTCAGCATTCAGATTTCAGTAGACTGTCAGAAACACAATTTTCACCCTCTCCAAGCCCAAAAACTCTGTTCCCAGCTTTGAACAACACACAGCACTCATTTTCCAGAAGTGCATCAGAAAAGCTGTTTTCGACACTTTCAGAGCGCAAAAACGCGATTCCTGGGTTTTAACATCATTCAGCGTGCAGTTTCAACTATATTGCCAGAAACACGGTTTTCAACACTTTCAGAGCGCAAAAACACGATTCCCACGTTTTCAACATCGCTCAGCATTCAATTTAAAGGAGAATGCCTGAAAAGGTTTTTGGAGTCACTCAGAGCCCAAAAACTCTGTTCTCAGCTTTGAACAACACTCAGCATTCAGATTTCAGTAGACTGTCAGAAACACAATTTTCACACTCTCCAAGCCCAAAAACTCTGTTCCCAGCTTTGAACAACACACAGCATTCATTTTCCAGAAGTGCATCAGAAACGCCGTTTTCTACACTTTCACAACGCAAAAACGCGATTCCCGGGTTTTAACATCATTCAGCGTGCAGTTTCAATGATATTGCGAGAAACCCTGTTTTCGACACTTTCAGAGCGCAAAAACGCGATTCCTGGGTTTTAACATCATTCAACGTGCAGTTTCAACTATATTGCCAGAAACACGGTTTTCAACACTTTCAGAGCGCAAAAACACGATTCCCACGTTTTCAACATCGCTCAGCATTCAATTTAAAGGAGAATGCCTGGAAAGGTTTTTGGAGTCACTCAGAGCCCAAAAACTCTGTTCTCAGCTTTGAACAATACTCAGCATTCAGATTTCAGTAGACTGTCAGAAACACAATTTTCACCCTCTCCAAGCCCAAAAACTCTGTTCCCAGCTTTGAACAACACACAGCATTCATTTTCCAGAAGTGCATCAGAAACGCTGTTTTCGACACTTTCAGAGCGCAAAAACGCGATTCCTGGGTTTTAACATCATTCAACGTGCAGTTTCAACTATATTGCCAGAAACACGGTTTTCAACACTTTCAGAGCGCAAAAACACGATTCCCACGTTTTCAACATCGCTCAGCATTCAATTTAAAGGAGAATGCCTTGAAAGGTTTTTGGAGTCACTCAGAGCCCAAAAACTCTGTTCTCAGCTTTGAACAATACTCAGCATTCAGATTTCAGTAGACTGTCAGAAACACAATTTTCACCCTCTCCAAGCCCAAAAACTCTGTTCCCAGCTTTGAACAACACACAGCATTCATTTTCCAGAAGTGCATCAGAAACGCTGTTTTCGACACTTTCAGAGCGCAAAAACGCGATTCCTGGGTTTTAACATCATTCAACGTGCAGTTTCAACTATATTGCCAGAAACACGGTTTTCAACACTTTCAGAGCGCAAAAACACGATTCCCACGTTTTCAACATCGCTCAGCATTCAATTTAAAGGAGAATGCCTGAAAAGGTTTTTGGAGTCACTCAGAGCCCAAAAACTCTGTTCTCAGCTTTGAACAACACTCAGCATTCAGATTTCAGTAGACTGTCAGAAACACAATTTTCACACTCTCCAAGCCCAAAAACTCTGTTCCCAGCTTTGAACAACACACAGCATTCATTTTCCAGAAGTGCATCAGAAACGCCGTTTTCTACACTTTCACAACGCAAAAACGCGATTCCCGGGTTTTAACATCATTCAGCGTGCAGTTTCAATGATATTGCGAGAAACCCTGTTTTCGACACTTTCAGAGCGCAAAAACGCGATTCCTGGGTTTTAACATCATTCAACGTGCAGTTTCAACTATATTGCCAGAAACACGGTTTTCAACACTTTCAGAGCGCAAAAACACGATTCCCACGTTTTCAACATCGCTCAGCATTCAATTTAAAGGAGAATGCCTGGAAAGGTTTTTGGAGTCACTCAGAGCCCAAAAACTCTGTTCTCAACTTTGAACAATACTCAGCATTCAGATTTCAGTAGACTGTCAGAAACACAATTTTCACCCTCTCCAAGCCCAAAAACTGTGTTCCCAGCTTTGAACAACACACAGCATTCATTTTCCAGAAGTGCATCAGAAACGCCGTTTTCTACACTATCACAACGCAAAAACGCGATTCCCGGGTTTTAACTTCATCCAACGTGCAGTTTCAACTATATTGCCAGAAACACGGTTTTCAACACTTTCAGAGCGCAAAAACACGATTCCCACGTTTTCAACATCGCTCAGCAATCAATTTAAAGGAGAATGTCTGAAAAGGTTTTTGGAGTCACTCAGAGCCCAAAAACTCTGTTCCCAGCTTTGAACAACACACAGCATTCATTTTCCAGAAGTGCATCAGAAACGCCGTTTTCTACACTTTCACAACGCAAAAACGCGATTCCCGGGTTTTAACATCATTCAGCGTGCAGTTTCAATGATATTGCGAGAAACCCTGTTTTCGAAACTTTCAGAGCGCAAAAACGCGATTCCTGGGTTTTAACATCATTCAACGTGCAGTTTCAACTATATTGCCAGAAACACGGTTTTCAACACTTTCAGAGCGCAAAAACACGATTCCCACGTTTTCAACATCGCTCAGCATTCAATTTAAAGGAGAATGCCTGAAAAGGTTTTTGGAGTCACTCAGAGCCCAAAAACTCTGTTCTCAGCTTTGAACAACACTCAGCATTCAGATTTCAGTAGACTGCCAGAAACACAATTTTCACACTCTCCAAGCCCAAAAACTCTGTTCCCAGCTTTGAACAACACACAGCATTCATTTTCCAGAAGTGCATCAGAAACGCTGTTTTCGACACTTTCAGAGCGCAAAAACGCGATTCCTGGGTTTTAACATCATTCAACGTGCATTTTCAACTATATTGCCAGAAACACGGTTTTCAACACTTTCAGAGCGCAAAAACACGATTCCCACGTTTTCAACATCGCTCAGCATTCAATTTAAAGGAGAATGCCTGAAAAGGTTTTTGGAGTCACTCAGAGCCCAAAAACTCTGTTCTCAGCTTTGAACAACACTCAGCATTCAGATTTCAGTAGACTGTCAGAAACACAATTTTCACACTCTCCAAGCCCAAAAACTCTGTTCCCAGCTTTGAACAACACACAGCATTCATTTTCCAGAAGTGCATCAGAAACGCCGTTTTCTACACTTTCACAACGCAAAAACGCGATTCCCGGGTTTTAACATCATTCAGCGTGCAGTTTCAATGATATTGCGAGAAACCCTGTTTTCGACACTTTCAGAGCGCAAAAACGCGATTCCTGGGTTTTAACATCATTCAACGTGCAGTTTCAACTATATTGCCAGAAACACGGTTTTCAACACTTTCAGAGCGCAAAAACACGATTCCCACGTTTTCAACATCGCTCAGCATTCAATTTAAAGGAGAATGCCTGGAAAGGTTTTTGGAGTCACTCAGAGCCCAAAAACTCTGTTCTCAACTTTGAACAATACTCAGCATTCAGATTTCAGTAGACTGTCAGAAACACAATTTTCACCCTCTCCAAGCCCAAAAACTGTGTTCCCAGCTTGAACAACACACAGCATTCATTTTCCAGAAGTGCAATCAGAAACGCCGTTTTCTACACTTTCACAACGCAAAAAACCGCGATTCCCGGGTTTTTAACTTCATCCAACGTGCAGTTTCAACTATATTGCCAGAAACACGGTTTTTCAACACTTTCAGAGCGCAAAAACACGATTCCCACGTTTTCAACATCGCTCAGCAATCAATTTAAAGGAGAATGTCTGAAAAGGTTTTTGGAGTCACTCAGAGCCCAAAAACTCTGTTCCCAGCTTTGAACAACACACAGCATTCATTTTCCAGAAGTGCATCAGAAATCGCTGTTTTCTACACTATCACAACGCAAAAACGCGATTCCCGGGTTTTAACTTCATCCAACGTGCAGTTTCAACTATATTGCCAGAAACACGGTTTTCAACACTTTCAGAGCGCAAAAACACGATTCCCACGTTTTCAACATCGCTCAGCATTCAATTTAAAGGAGAATGTCTGAAAAGGTTTTTGGAGGTCACTCAGAGCCCAAAAAACTCTGTTCCCAGCTTTGAACAACACACAGCATTCATTTTCCAGAAGTGCATCAGAAACGCCGTTTTCTACACTTTCACAATGCAAAAAACGCGATTCCCGGGTTTTAAACATCATTCAGCGTGCAGTTTCTATGATATTGCGAGAAACCCTGTTTTCGAAACTTTCAGAGCGCAAAACGCGATTCCTGGGTTTTAACATCATTCAACGTGCAGTTTCAACTATATTGCCAGAAACACGGTTTTCAACACTTTCAGGGCGCAAAAACACGATTCCCCACGTTTTCAACATCGCTCAGCATTCAATTTAAAGGAGGAATGCCTGAAAAGGTTTTTGGAGTCACTCAGAGCCGAAAAACTCTGTTCTCAGCTTTGAACAACACTCAGCATTCAGATTTCAGTAGACTGCCAGAAACACAATTTTCACACTCTCCAAGCCCAAAAACTCTGTTCCCAGCTTTGAACAACACACAGCATTCATTTTCCAGAAGTGCATCAGAAACGCTGTTTTCGACACTTTCAGAGCGCAAAAACGCGATTCCTGGGTTTTAACATCATTCAACGTGCATTTTCAACTATATTGCCAGAAACACGGTTTTCAACACTTTCAGAGCGCAAAAACACGATTCCCACGTTTTCAACATCGATCAGCATTCAATTTAAAGGAGAATGCCTGAAAAGGTTTTTGGAGTCACTCAGAGCCCAAAAACTCTGTTCTCAGCTTTGAACAACACTCAGCATTCAGATTTCAGTAGACTGTCAGAAACACAATTTTCACACTCTCCAAGCCCAAAAACTCTGTTCCCAGCTTTGAACAACACACAGCATTCATTTTCCAGAAGTGCATCAGAAACGCCGTTTTCTACACTTTCACAACGCAAAAACGCGATTCCCGGGTTTTAACATCATTCAGCGTGCAGTTTCAATGATATTGCGAGAAACCCTGTTTTCGACACTTTCAGAGCGCAAAAACGCGATTCCTGGGTTTTAACATCATTCAACGTGCATTTTCAACTATATTGCCAGAAACACGGTTTTCAACACTTTCAGAGCGCAAAAACACGATTCCCACGTTTTCAACATCGATCAGCATTCAATTTAAAGGAGAATGCCTGAAAAGGTTTTTGGAGTCACTCAGAGCCCAAAAACTCTGTTCTCAGCTTTGAACAACACTCAGCATTCAGATTTCAGTAGACTGTCAGAAACACAATTTTCACACTCTCCAAGCCCAAAAACTCTGTTCCCAGCTTTGAACAACACACAGCATTCATTTTCCAGAAGTGCATCAGAAACGCAGTTTTCGACACTTTCACAACGCAAAAACGCGATTCCCGGGTTTTAACATCATTCAGCGTGCAGTTTCAATGATATTGCGAGAAACCCTGTTTTCGACACTTTCAGAGCGCAAAAACGCGATTCCTGGGTTTTAACATCATTCAACGTGCAGTTTCAACTATATTGCCAGAAACACGGTTTTCAACACTTTCAGAGCGCAAAAACACGATTCCCACGTTTTCAACATCGCTCAGCATTCAATTTAAAGGAGAATGCCTGGAAAGGTTTTTGGAGTCACTCAGAGCCCAAAAACTTTGTTCTCAACTTTGAACAATACTCAGCATTCAGATTTCAGTAGACTGTCAGAAACACAATTTTCACCCTCTCCAAGCCCAAAAACTCTGTTCCCAGCTTTGAACAACACACAGCATTCATTTTCAGAAGTGCATCAGAAACGCCGTTTTCTACACTATCACAACGCAAAAACGCGATTCCCGGGTTTTACCTTCATCCAACGTGCAGTTTCAACTATATTGCCAGAAACACGGTTTTCAACACTTTCAGAGCGCAAAAACACGATTCCCACGTTTTCAACATCGCTCAGCATTCAATTTAAAGGAGAATGTCTGAAAAGGTTTTTGGAGTCACTCAGAGCCCAAAAACTCTGTTCCCAGCTTTGAACAACACACAGCATTCATTTTCCAGAAGTGCATCAGAAACGCCGTTTTCTACACTTTCACAACGCAAAAACGCGATTCCCGGGTTTTAACATCATTCAGCGTGCAGTTTCTATGATATTGCGAGAAACCCTGTTTTCGAAACTTTCAGAGCGCAAAAACGCGATTCCTGGGTTTTAACATCATTCAACGTGCAGTTTCAACTATATTGCCAGAAACACGGTTTTCAACACTTTCAGGGCGCAAAAACACGATTCCCACGTTTTCAACATCGCTCAGCATTCAATTTAAAGGAGAATGCCTGAAAAGGTTTTTGGAGTCACTCAGAGCCCAAAAACTCTGTTCTCAGCTTTGAACAACACTCAGCATTCAGATTTCAGTAGACTGCCAGAAACACAATTTTCACACTCTCCAAGCCCAAAAACTCTGTTCCCAGCTTTGAACAACACACAGCATTCATTTTCCAGAAGTGCATCAGAAACGCCGTTTTCTACACTATCACAACGCAAAAACGCGATTCCCGGGTTTTAACTTCATCCAACGTGCAGTTTCAACTATATTGCCAGAAACACGGTTTTCAACACTTTCAGAGCGCAAAAACACGATTCCCACGTTTTCAACATCGCTCAGCAATCAATTTAAAGGAGAATGTCTGAAAAGGTTTTTGGAGTCACTCAGAGCCCAAAAACTCTGTTCCCAGCTTTGAACAACACACAGCATTCATTTTCCAGAAGTGCATCAGAAACGCCGTTTTCTACACTTTCACAACGCAAAAACGCGATTCCCGGGTTTTAACATCATTCAGCGTGCAGTTTCAATGATATTGCGAGAAACCCTGTTTTCGAAACTTTCAGAGCGCAAAAACGCGATTCCTGGGTTTTAACATCATTCAACGTGCAGATTTCAACTATATTGCCAGAAACACGGTTTTCAACACTTTCAGAGCGCAAAAACACGATTCCCACGTTTTCAACATCGCTCAGCATTCAATTTAAAGGAGAATGCCTGAAAAGGTTTTTGGAGTCACTCAGAGCCCAAAAACTCTGTTCTCAGCTTTGAACAACACTCAGCATTCAGATTTCAGTAGACTGCCAGAAACACAATTTTCACACTCTCCAAGCCCAAAAACTCTGTTCCCAGCTTTGAACAACACACAGCATTCATTTTCCAGAAGTGCATCAGAAACGCTGTTTTCGACACTTTCAGAGCGCAAAAACGCGATTCCTGGGTTTTAACATCATTCAAGCGTGCAGTTTCAACTATATTGCCAGAAACACGGTTTTCAACACTTTCAGAGCGCAAAAACACGATTCCCACGTTTTCAACATCGCTCAGCATTCAATTTAAAGGAGAATGCCTGAAAAGGTTTTTGGAGTCACTCAGAGCCCAAAAACTCTGTTCTCAGCTTTGAACAACACTCAGCATTCAGATTTCAGTAGACTGTCAGAAACACAATTTTCACACTCTCCAAGCCCAAAAACTCTGTTCCCAGCTTTGAACAACACACAGCATTCATTTTCCAGAAGTGCATCAGAAACGCTGTTTTCGACACTTTCACAACGCAAAAACGCGATTCCTGGGTTTTAACATCATTCAACGTGCAGTTTCAACTATATTGCCAGAAACACGGTTTTCAACACTTTCAGAGCGCAAAAACACGATTCCCACGTTTTCAACATCGCTCAGCATTCAATTTAAAGGAGAATGCCTGAAAAGGTTTTTGGAGTCACTCAGAGCCCAAAAACTCTGTTCTCAGCTTTGAACAACACTCAGCATTCAGATTTCAGTAGACTGTCAGAAACACAATTTTCACACTCTCCAAGCCCAAAAACTCTGTTCCCAGCTTTGAACAACACACAGCATTCATTTTCCAGAAGTGCATCAGAAACGCTGTTTTCGACACTTTCAGAGCGCAAAAACGCGATTCCTGGGTTTTAACATCATTCAACGTGCAGTTTCAACTATATTGCCAGAAACACGGTTTTCAACACTTTCAGAGCGCAAAAACACGATTCCCACGTTTTCAACATCGCTCAGCATTCAATTTAAAGGAGAATGCCTGAAATGTTTTTTTGAGTCACTCAGAGCCCAAAAACTCTGTTCTCAGCTTTGAACAACACTCAGCATTCAGATTTCAGTAGACTGTCAGAAACACAATTTTCACACTCTCCAAGCCCAAAAACTCTGTTCCCAGCTTTGAACAACACACAGCATTCATTTTCCAGAAGTGCATCAGAACGCCGTTTCTACACTTTCACAACGCAAAAACGCGATTCCCGGGTTTTACATCATTCAGCGTGCAGTTTTCAATGATATTGCGAGAACACCCTGTTTTCGACACTTTCAGAGCGCAAAAACGCGATTCCTGGTTTTAACATCATTTCAACGTGCAGTTTCAACTATATTGCCAGAAACACGGTTTTCAACACTTCAGAGCGCAAAAACACGATTCCCTACGTTTCAACATCGCTCAGCATTCAATTTAAAGGAGAATGCCTGGAAAGGTTTTTGGAGTCACTCAGAGCCCAAAAACTCTGTTCTCAGCTTTGAACAATACTCAGCATTCAGATTCAGTAGACTGTCAGAAACACAATTTTCACCCTCTCCAAGCCCAAAAACTCTGTTCCCAGCTTTGAACAACACACTGCACTCATTTCCAGAAGGTGCATCAGAAAAGCTGTTTTCGACACTTTCAGAGCGCAAAACGCGATTCCTGGGTTTTAACATCATTCAGCGTGCAGTTTCAATATATTGCCAGAAACACGGTTTTTCAACACTTTCAGAGCGCAAAACCGATTCCCACGTTTTCAACATCGCTCAGCATTCAATTTAAAGGAGAATACCTGACAAGGTTTTTGGAGTCACTCAGAGCCCAAAAACTCTGTTCTCAGCTTTGAACAACACTCAGCATTCAGATTTCAGTAGACTGCCAGATACACAATTTTCACACTCTCCAAGCCCAACAACTCTGTTCCCAGCTTTGAACAACACACAGCATTCATTTTCCAGAAGTGCATCAGAAAAGCCTGTTTTCTACACTTTCACAACGCAAAAACGCGATTCCCGGGTTTAACATCATTCAGCGTGCAGTTTTCAATGATATTGCGAGAAACCCCTGTTTTCGACACTTTCAGAGGCGCAAAAAACGCGATTCCTGGGTTTTAACATCATTCAACGTGCAGTTTCAACTATATTGCCAGAAACACGGTTTTCAACACTTTCAGAGCGCAAAAACACGATTCACACGTTTTCAACATCGCTCAGCATTCAATTTAAAGGAGAATGCCTGGAAAGGTTTTTGGAGTCACTCA
Organism: Megalops cyprinoides; assembly: GCF_013368585.1. NCBI lineage: Eukaryota > Metazoa > Chordata > Actinopteri > Elopiformes > Megalopidae > Megalops > Megalops cyprinoides. The sequence continues at coordinate 2,794 of NW_023494682.1, read as the reverse complement.
GAGCCCAAAAACCTGTTCTCAGCTTTGAACAATACTCAGCATTCAGATTTCAGTAGACTGTCAGAAACACAATTTTCACCCTCTCCAAGCCCAAAAACTCTGTTCCCAGCTTTGAACAACACACAGCATTCATTTTCCAGAAGTGCATCAGAAACGCTGTTTTCGACACTTTCAGAGCGCAAAAACGCGATTCCTGGGTTTTAACATCATTCAACGTGCAGTTTCAACTATATTGCCAGAAACACGGTTTTCAACACTTTCAGAGCGCAAAAACACGATTCCCACGTTTTCAACATCGCTCAGCATTCAATTTAAAGGAGAATGCCTGGAAAGGTTTTTGGAGTCACTCAGAGCCCAAAAACTCTGTTCTCAGCTTTGAACAATACTCAGCATTCAGATTTCAGTAGACTGTCAGAAACACAATTTTCACCCTCTCCAAGCCCAAAAACTCTGTTCCCAGCTTTGAACAACACACAGCATTCATTTTCCAGAAGTGCATCAGAAAAGCTGTTTTCGACACTTTCAGAGCGCAAAAACGCGATTCCTGGGTTTTAACATCATTCAACGTGCAGTTTCAACTATATTGCCAGAAACACGGTTTTCAACACTTTCAGAGCGCAAAAACACGATTCCCACGTTTTCAACATCGCTCAGCATTCAATTTAAAGGAGAATGCCTGAAAAGGTTTTTGGAGTCACTCAGAGCCCAAAAACTCTGTTCTCAGCTTTGAACAACACTCAGCATTCAGATTTCAGTAGACTGTCAGAAACACAATTTTCACACTCTCCAAGCCCAAAAACTCTGTTCCCAGCTTTGAACAACACACAGCATTCATTTTCCAGAAGTGCATCAGAAACGCCGTTTTCTACACTTTCACAACGCAAAAACGCGATTCCCGGGTTTTAACATCATTCACTTGCAGTTTCATGATATTGCGAGAAAGCCCTGTTTTCGACACTTTCAGAGCGCAAAAAACTAAAACGCGATTCCTGGGTTTTAACATCATTCAACGTGCAGTTTCAACTATATTGCCAGAAAACAACGGTTTTCAACACTTTCAGAGCGCAAAAACACGATTCCCACGTTTTCAACATCGCTCAGCATTCAATTTAAAGGAGAATGCCTGGAAAGGTTTTTGGAGTCACTCAGAAGCCCAAAAACTCTGTTCTCAAGCTTTGAACAATACTCAGCATTCAGATTTCAGTAGACTGTCAGAAACACAATTTTCACACTCTCCAAGCCCAAAACTTCTGTTCCCAGCTTTGACAACACACGCACTCATTTTGCAGAAGTGCATCAGAAACGCCGTTTTCTAACACTATCACAACGCAAAAACGCATTCCCGTTTTAACTTCATCCAACGTGCAGTTTCAACTATATTGCCAGAAACAAGTTTTTCAACACTTTCGAGCGCAAAACACGATTCCCATGTTTTCAACATCGCTCAGCAATCAATTTAAGGAGAATGTCTGAAAGGTTTTTGGAGTCACTCAGAGCCCAAAAACTCTGTTCCCAGCTTTGAACAACACACAGCATTCATTTTCCAGAAGTGCATCAGAAACGGCCGTTTTCTACACTTTCACAACGCAAAAACGCGATTCCCGGGTTTAACATCATTCAGTCGTGCAGTTTCAATGATATTGCGAGAAACCCTGTTTTCGACACTTTCAGAGCGCAAAAACGCGATTCCTGGGTTTTAACATCATTCAACGTGCAGTTTCAACTATATTGCCAGAAACTACGGTTTATCAACACTTTCAGAGCGCAAAAACACGATTCCACGTTTTCAACATCGCTCAGCATTCAATTTAAAGGAGAATGCCTGAAAAGGTTTTTGGAGTCACTCAGAGCCCAAAAACTCTGTTCTCAGCTTTGAACAACACTCAGCATTCAGATTTCAGTAGACTGTCAGAAACACAATTTTCACACTCTCCAAGCCCAAAAACTCTGTTCCCAGCTTTGAACAACACACAGCACTTCATTTTCCAGAAGTGCATCAGAAACGCTGTTTTCGACACTTCACAGAGCGCAAAAACGCGATTCCTGGGTTTTAACATCATTCAACGTGCAGTTTCAACTATATTGCCAGAAACACGGTTTCAACACTTTCAGAGCGCAAAAACACGATTCCCGACGTTTTCAACATCGCTCAGCATTCAATTTAAAGGAGAAATGCCTGAAAAGGTTTTTGGAGTCACTCAGAGCCCAAAAACTCTGTTCTCAGCTTTGAACAATACTCAGCATTCAGATTTCAGTAGACTGTCAGAAACACAATTTTCACACTCTCCAAGCCCAAAAACTCTGTTCCCAGCTTTGAACAACACACAGCATTCATTTTCCAGAAGTGCATCAGAAACGCCGTTTTCGACACTTTCACAACGCAAAAACGCGATTCCCGGGTTTTAACATCATTCAACGTGCAGTTTCAACTATATTGCCAGAAACACGTTTTCAACACTTTCAGAGCGCAAAACACGATTCCCACGTTTTCAACATCGCTCAGCATTCAATTTAAAGAGAATGCCTGAAAAGGTTTTTGGAGTCACTCAGAGCCCAAAAACTCTGTTCTCACTTTGAACACACTCAGCATTCAGATTTCAGTAGACTGTCAGAAACACAATTTTCACACTCTCCAGCCCAAAAACTCTGTTCCCAGCTTTGAACAACACACAGCATTCATTTTCCAGAAGTGCATCAGAAACGCCGTTTTCTACACTTTCACAACGCAAAACGCGATTCCCGGTTTTAACATCATTCAGCGTGCATTTCATGATATTGCGAGAAACCTGTTTTC
>NW_023494681.1:0-25984 GCF_013368585.1 Megalops cyprinoides | reverse complement strand
TCAGAGCCCAAAAAAACACGTTCTCAGCTTTGAACAACACTCAGCATTCAGATTTCAGTAGACTGTCAGAAACACAATTTTCACACTCTCCAAGCCCAAAAACTCTGTTCCCAGCTTTGAACAACACACAGCATTCATTTTCCAGAAGTGCATTAGAAACGCAGTTTTCGACACTTTCACAACGCAAAAACGCGATTCCCGGGTTTTAACATCATTCAGCGTGCAGTTTCAATGATATTGCGAGAAACCCTGTTTTCGACACTTTCAGAGCGCAAAAACGCGATTCCTGGGTTTTAACATCATTCAACGTGCAGTTTCAACTATATTGCCAGAAACACGGTTTTCAACACTTTCAGAGCGCAAAACACGATTCCCACGTTTTCAACATCGCTCAGCATTCAATTTAAAGGAGAATGCCTGGAAAGGTTTTTGGAGTCACTCAGAGCCCAAAAACTCTGTTCTCAGCTTGAACAACACTCAGCATTCAGATTTCAGTAGACTGTCAGAAACACAATTTTCACACTCTCCAAGCCCAAAAACTCTGTTCCCAGCTTTGAACAACACACAGCATTCATTTTCCAGAAGTGCATCAGAAACGCCGTTTTCTACACTTTCACAACGCAAAAACGCGATTCCCGGGATTTAACATCATTCAGCGTGCAGTTTCAATGATATTGCGAGAAATCCTGTTTTCGACACTTTCAGAGCGCAAAAAACGCGATTCCTGAGTTTTAACATCATTCAACGTGCAGTTTCAACTATATTGCCAGAAACACGGTTTTCAACACTTTCAGAGCGCAAAAACACGATTCCCACGTTTTCAACATCGCTCAGCATTCAATTTAAAGGAGAATGCCTGGAAAGGTTTTTGGAGTCACTCAGAGCCCAAAAACTCTGTTCTCAGCTTTGAACAATACTCAGCATTCAGATTTCAGTAGACTGCCAGAAACACAATTTTCACCCTCTCCAAGCCCAAAAACTCTGTTCCCAGCTTTGAACAACGCACAGCACTCATTTTCTATAAGTGCATCAGAAAAGCTGTTTGACACTTTCAGAGCGCAAAAACGCGATTCCTGGGTTTTAACATCATTCAACGTGCAGTTTCAATGATATTGCGAGAAACCCTGTTTTTGACACTTTCAGAGCGCAAAAACACGATTCCCACGTTTTCAACATCGCTCAGCATTCAATTTAAAGGAGAATGCCTGGAAAGGTTTTTGGAGTCACTCAGAGCCCAAAAACTCTGTTCTCAGCTTTGAACAACACTCAGCATTCAGATTTCAGTAGACTGTCAGAAACACAATTTTCACACTCTCCAAGCCCAAAAACTCTGTTCCCAGCTTTGAACAACACACAGCATTCATTTTCCAGAAGTGCATCAGAAACGCCGTTTTCTACACTTTCACAACGCAAAACGCGATTCCCGGGATTTAACATCATTCAGCGTGCAGTTTCAATGATATTGCGAGAAATCCTGTTTTCGACACTTTCAGAGCGCAAAAACGCGATTCCTGGTTTTAACATCATTCAACGTGCAGTTTCAACTATATTGCCAGAAACACGGTTTTCAACACTTTCAGAGCGCAAAAAACACGATTCCCACGTTTTCAACATCGCTCAGCATTCAATTTAAAGGAGAATGCCTTGAAAGGTTTTTGGAGTCACTCAGAGCCCAAAAAACTCTGTTCTCAGCTTTGAACAATACTGTCAGGGCACAGGCAAGGACTCAGGCGCGGACCACGAGAACTCCAGAATCCAGGCGTTTATTAACAGAGTCGTAGAACAGGCAGGCAGTCCAAAACAGGCAGGGTCAAAATACCGGGAAGGCAGTCCAAACACAGTCAGGAATCAAAGCCGGGGACAGGCAGGGTCAAACCAGGTAGTCAGGAGGATCAGGTGAACAAGGCAGGACAGCAGGCAGGAGCAATGTCGAAGTGCAGGCAGGGTCGATTCAGGGAACAGCGATCAGGCAGAGAACACGGCGGGAACAAGACAGGCAAAAACACACTGCAACGAACTGGCAACAAGACAGAGACAAGCAGGGTAGATATAGGGCTGGGCTGATGAGGAGATGGGAAGCAGGTGTGTAAGCAGGCAGGAGGGGATGATCGGGTGGGCGGAGACAGGGCGGAGAGTGGGGCAGGGCTAGAACACAAGGAAAACAAAAGCACATGGACAGGGGAAAAAGCAAAACACAATAGCTAGGGGGCGGGAGCACTGACAGTACCCCCCCCCCTACGGACGCCACCAGGCGTCACAGCAGGCGAGCCCGGGTTCCGGCGGTGGAAATCCCGGATCAAGCCAGGGTCCAAGATGTCCCTGGCTGGGACCCAGCATCTCTCCTCGGGTCCGTAGCCCTCCCAGTCCACCAGGTACTGGAGACCGCGCCCCCGACGCCGAACCCCCAGTAGACGGCGTACAGTGTAGGCCTGTGCTCCATCAATCAGGCGGGGAGGCGGAGGAGCCCGGGGAGCCGGGCAGAGAGGGCTGCGGACGACGGGTTTGATCCTGGAGACGTGGAAGGTTGGGTGGATGCGGCGAAGGGAGAGCGGGAGCTTCAGCCGGACCGCCACGGGGCTGATCACCTTAGCGATGGGAAAGGGGCCGATGAAGCGGGGAGCCAGCTTGCGGGAGTCCACCTTGAGGGGAAGGTCCCGGGTGGAGAGCCATACTCGCTGACCCTGGCGATAGCGGGGTGCCTTGGAGCGGTGGCGGTCAGCAAACTGCTTGACCCGAGCCGAGGAGCGGAGCAGTGCGGTACGTGCGCGTCTCCAGGTGCGACGGCAGCGCTGGACAAACGCCGTCACCGAGGGGACCCCCACCTCCTCCTCCTGGGCCGGGAATAGGGGAGGTTGGTAGCCCACACAGCACTGGAAGGGGGACAGCCCTGTGGATGCAGAGGGCAGGGAGTTGATGGCGTACTCCACCCAGGGTAGTTGCTGGCTCCACGCCGTGGGTTCCTGAGATGTGAGGCAACGCAGTACCACTTCTAGCTGCTGGTTAGCCCGCTCGGTCTGGCCGTTAGACTGGGGGTGAAACCCGGATGACAGGCTGACCGTGCACCCAGTAGCCTGCAAAAAGCTTTCCAGAAATGAGAGGTGAATTGGGGCCCCCGGTCAGACACCACGTCAGTGGGTAGTCCATGCAAACGGAAAACATGGTGAATGAGCAGCTGGGCTGTTTCCTTGGCAGAGGGTAATTTGGGCAGCGGAATGAGATGTACCGACTTGGAAAAGCGATCTATGGACAGTGAGGATGACGGTGTTACCGTCAGACGAGGGCAAGCCAGTGACAAAATCCAGGGCGATGTGGGACCAGGGTCGTCTGGGAATTGGCAGGGGTTGTAGCAGGCCGGCGGGCGGCAAGGTGGACGTCTTGTTCCGGGCGCAGACTGAGCAGGCGGAGACGAAGGTCCGGACGTCATCGTTCATGGTGGGCCACCAAAACCGTTGGCTGATGAACGCCGCAGTACGTCGGGGCACCGGGATGGCAGGCGAGTCTGGAGGAGTGCCCCCACTGCAGGACCTGAGAGCGAGCAGACTGGGGAACATAAAGACGGTTAGGGGGACAGGTGCCAGGGCCCGATTCGGCCCGAAGTGCAGTGCGGACGACGGTCTCGATGTTCCACTGAGCAGCCGCGACCACACATCGGGCGGGCAGGATGGTGCTGGGCTCCTGGGGTACCTCTGCGGGTGAAAACTGGCGTGAAAGGGCATCTGGCTTACCATTCTTGGAACCGGGGCGGTATGACAGGGTGAAGTCAAACCTGGAAAAGAACAGGGACCAGCGGGCTTGCCTGGGGTTCAGACGTTTGGCCGACTTGAGGTACTCTAAATTCTTGTGGTCGGTCCACACCAGGAATGGGATGCTCGTCCCCTCCAGCCAGTGCCTCCACTCCTCCAGCGCCAGTTTGACTGCCAGTAATTCCCGATCACTGATGTCATAGTTGCGTTCGGTGGGTGTGAGGCGGTGGGAGAAAAAGGCGCAGGGGTGAAGTTTGTTGTCTGTCGGCGAGCGTTGTGACAGGATGGCCCCCACTCCTATGTCTGAAGCGTCCACCTCCACAATGAACTGCTGGGCAGGATCCGGCTGGGTCAGGACAGGCGCTAAGGTGAACCGGGTCTTCAGGTCGACGAACGCCTTCTCGGCTTCAGGGGACCAGGAGAATGCCGTCTTAACAGAAGTCAGAGAGGTGAGAGGAGCAGCCACCATGCCGTAATTGCGGATGAAGCGGCGGTAGAAGTTTGCGAACCCCAGGAAGCGTTGCAGCTCCCGACGTGAAGTGGGGCGAGGCCACTCCTCTACTGCCTGGACCTTCTGCCTGTCCATCTGGATGCTTCCCGCGGAGATGACAAAACCCAGGAAGGCGATGGTGCCCCGATGGAACTCACACTTCTCTGCTTTGACGTATAGCTGGTTCTCCAGCAGGCGCTGAAGGACGCGACGGACATGCTGGACGTGTTCGGACCGGGAGCGAGAAAAGATCAAGATGTCATCCAAATAAACAAACACAAACCGATTGAGCATATCACGGAGGACGTCGTTCACCAGGGACTGGAAAACAGCTGGGGAATTCATCAGACCGAATGGCATGACCAGATATTCATAATGCCCAGAGGGGGTGTTGAAAGCTGTTTTCCACTCGTCCCCCTCTCGAATTCTGACCAGGTGGTAGGCATTGCGGAGATCCAGCTTGGTGAAGATGGTGGCGCCCTGCAGTGACTCAAAGGCAGACGACAGAAGGGGTAGGGGGTAGCGGTTCTTAACAGTTATGGCGTTGAGACCCCGATAATCAATGCAGGGACGAAGAGAGCCGTCCTTCTTACCAACAAAGAAAAAGCCAGCCCCTGCGGGCGAGGAGGACGGGCGGATTATCCCTGCTGCCAGGGACTCCTGGATGTACCGGTTCATAGCCTCGGTCTCCGGTGGGGACAGGGAGAACAGGCGCCCCCTAGGGGGTGACGAACCGGGCAGGAGCTCTATGGCGCAGTCGTAAGGACGATGCGGGGGCAGCGAAGTGGCACGGGACTTACTGAACACCGGCTTAAGGTCCAGATACTCTGGCGGTACTGCCGAGAGGTCAGGAAAATCCTCAGGTGCAGGGGGGGCTGGTGAAGCAGGGACCAAGGCATCGCGAAGACAGTGTGAGTGGCAGAAGGGGCTCCAGCCCAGGATCTTATTGCCCTCCCAGTCGATGTGTGGATTGTGCTGCACTAGCCAGGGGTGACCCAGGACCACGGAGGCTTGAGGGGTGTTGAGGAGATGCAGCACTATCTCTTCACGGTGGTTGCCGGAAATGAGGAAACTCACCGGGTGGGTGGTGTGGGTGATGCGGACCAGTGGGGCTCCGGTGAGGGCATGGGCCTCCAATGGTGAGTGCAGTGGGATGCGGGGCAGGTGCAGCTGGGCCGCCAGGTTGGCGTCAATGAAGCTTCCGTCAGCTCCCGAATCTATTAGGACAGAAACGGAGTGAGACTGACCCCCGACGATCAGGGTGGCGGTGAACAGAGGATGGACTTCAGGGGACAGGTGTAAGGGGGTGACGCTCACCCGTAATCCCCTCACTACTGGGTGAGCACTGGCCTTTGCCGGGCAGATTGCCACGAAGTGCCCTGTCTGCCCACAGTACAGACAGGACCCAGTGCTGATCCTCCTCTGACGCTCGGCAGGTGACAGACGAGTCCGGTCGACCTGCATCGGTCCTGGAGGGGTAGGTGGAGGAGATGCAGGACCCCGTGCAGCCCAAACAGAGTACTGCTCCCGGGAGGGACTGGGCAGACTTCGGGAACCCCTCTCCCTGCGGTGCAGCATCAGGCGCTGGTCCACACGAATGGCCAGGCCCACCAAGGCATCGAAGCTGGCAGGTAGCTCCCGGGTGGCTAGCTCGTCCTTGATGGGCTCCGAGAGGCCGTTGAGGAAACGCATCGTACTGAGCCTCCAAGTTCCACCCGCTGGAGGCAGCGAGGGTGCGGAAATCAATAGCGAAATCCGACACCGATCGGCCCCCCTGGCGGGTCAGCAGCATCTCCCGGGCAGCCTCACGACCGTGCTTGGACCGGTCGAACACCTTCTTCATCTCTTCGGTGAAGGCTGCGTAGGAGTGGCAGAAAGAGGCACCGGCATCCCAGACTGCGGTGCCCCACTCCCTGGCACGGCCCGTCAGCAGGGTGATCACGTATGCGATCCTCGTCCGGTCCGTGGGGAACATAGAGGGCTGGAGCTCGAACACCAGGGAGCATTGGGAGAGGAACGACCTGCAGGTACCTGGATCACCGGCATACGACTCGGGAGGTGGCAGTCGGGGTTCCAGACTCGGAGGTGCAGGCAGGGCAGGGGGAGAGACGGCTGCAGGTGGCGCTGGGCGGCTCTGCTGAAGCTGCAGCAGGTGAGCCGTGATGCTGGCCATGCTGGTGGCGAAGCTCTCCAGGGACCTGCCGATTGCCTCCAACTGGCTCTGATGGGTTCCCAGCAGGGTACCTTGCAACTCCAATGCTGCTCTCAGCTGGGGAAGGTCCGCTGAGTCCATGATGGCCAGTTCGTACTGTCAGGGCACAGGCAAGGACTCAGGCGCGGACCACGAGAACTCCAGAATCCAGGCGTTTATTAACAGAGTCGTAGAACAGGCAGGCAGTCCAAAACAGGCAGGGTCAAAATACCGGGAAGGCAGTCCAAACACAGTCAGGAATCAAAGCCGGGGACAGGCAGGGTCAAACCAGGTAGTCAGGAGGATCAGGTGAACAAGGCAGGACAGCAGGCAGGAGCAAGGTCGAAGTGCAGGCAGGGTCGATTCAGGGAACAGCGATCAGGCAGAGAACACGGCGGGAACGAGACAGGCAAAAACACACTGCAACGAACTGGCAACAAGACAGAGACAAGCAGGGTAGATATAGGGCTGGGCTGATGAGGAGATGGGAAGCAGGTGTGTAAGCAGGCAGGAGGGGATGATCGGGTGGGCGGAGACAGGGCGGAGAGTGGGGCAGGGCTAGAACACAAGGAAAACAAAAGCACATGGACAGGGGAAAAAGCAAAACACAATAGCTAGGGGGCGGGAGCACTGACAAATACTCAGCATTCAGATTTCAGTAGACTGCCAGAAACACAATTTTCACCCTCTCCAAGCCCAAAAACTCTGTTCCCAGCTTTGAACAACACACAGCACTCATTTTCCAGAAGTGCATCAGAAAAGCTGTTTTCGACACTTTCAGAGCGCAAAAACGCGATTCCTGGGTTTTAACATCATTCAGCGTGCAGTTTCAACTATATTGCCAGAAACACGGTTTTCAACACTTTCAGAGCGCAGAAACACGATTCCCACGTTTTCAACATCGCTCAGCATTCAATTTAAAGGAGAATGCCTGGAAAGGTTTTTGGAGTCACTCAGAGCCCAAAAACTCTGTTCTCAGCTTTGAACAACACTCAGCATTCAGATTTCAGTAGACTGTCAGAAACACAATTTTCACACTCTCCAAGCCCAAAAACTCTGTTCCCAGCTTTGAACAACACACAGCATTCATTTTCCAGAAGTGCATTAGAAACGCAGTTTTCGACACTTTCACAACGCAAAAACGCGATTCCCGGGTTTTAACATCATTCAGCGTGCAGTTTCAATGATATTGCGAGAAACCCTGTTTTCGACACTTTCAGAGCGCAAAAACGCGATTCCTGGGTTTTAACATCATTCAACGTGCAGTTTCAACTATATTGCCAGAAACACGGTTTTCAACACTTTCAGAGCGCAAAAACACGATTCCCACGTTTTCAACATCGCTCAGCATTCAATTTAAAGGAGAATGCCTGGAAAGGTTTTTGGAGTCACTCAGAGCCCAAAAACTCTGTTCTCAGCTTTGAACAACACTCAGCATTCAGATTTCAGTAGACTGTCAGAAACACAATTTTCACACTCTCCAAGCCCAAAAACTCTGTTCCCAGCTTTGAACAACACACAGCATTCATTTTCCAGAAGTGCATCAGAAACGCCGTTTTCTACACTTTCACAACGCAAAAACGCGATTCCCGGGATTTAACATCATTCAGCGTGCAGTTTCAATGATATTGCGAGAAATCCTGTTTTCGACACTTTCAGAGCGCAAAAACGCGATTCCTGGGTTTTAACATCATTCAACGTGCAGTTTCAACTATATTGCCAGAAACACGGTTTTCAACACTTTCAGAGCGCAAAAACACGATTCCCACGTTTTCAACATCGCTCAGCATTCAATTTAAAGGAGAATGCCTGGAAAGGTTTTTGGAGTCACTCAGAGCCCAAAAACTCTGTTCTCAGCTTTGAACAATACTCAGCATTCAGATTTCAGTAGACTGCCAGAAACACAATTTTCACCCTCTCCAAGCCCAAAAACTCTGTTCCCAGCTTTGAACAACACACAGCACTCATTTTCCAGAAGTGCATCAGAAAAGCTGTTTTCGACACTTTCAGAGCGCAAAAACGCGATTCCTGGGTTTTAACATCATTCAGCGAGCAGTTTCAACTATATTGCCAGAAACACGGTTTTCAACACTTTCAGAGCGCAAAAACACGATTCCCACGTTTTCAACATCGCTCAGCATTCAATTTAAAGGAGAATGCCTGGAAAGGTTTTTGGAGTCACTCAGAGCCCAAAAACTCTGTTCTCAGCTTTGAACAACACTCAGCATTCAGATTTCAGTAGACTGTCAGAAACACAATTTTCACACTCTCCAAGCCCAAAAACTCTGTTCCCAGCTTTGAACAACACACAGCATTCATTTTCCAGAAGTGCATCAGAAACGCCGTTTTCTACACTTTCACAACGCAAAAACGCGATTCCCGGGATTTAACATCATTCAGCGTGCAGTTTCAATGATATTGCGAGAAATCCTGTTTTCGACACTTTCAGAGCGCAAAAACGCGATTCCTGGGTTTTAACATCATTCAACGTGCAGTTTCAACTATATTGCCAGAAACACGGTTTTCAACACTTTCAGAGCGCAAAAACACGATTCCCACGTTTTCAACATCGCTCAGCATTCAATTTAAAGGAGAATGCCTGGAAAGGTTTTTGGAGTCACTCAGAGCCCAAAAACTCTGTTCTCAGCTTTGAACAATACTCAGCATTCAGATTTCAGTAGACTGCCAGAAACACAATTTTCACCCTCTCCAAGCCCAAAAACTCTGTTCCCAGCTTTGAACAACACACAGCACTCATTTTCCAGAAGTGCATCAGAAAAGCTGTTTTCGACACTTTCAGAGAGCAAAAACGCGATTCCTGAGTTTTAACATCATTCAGCGTGCAGTTTCAACTATATTGCCAGAAACACGGTTTTCAACACTTTCAGAGCGCAAAAACACGATTCCCACGTTTTCAACATCGCTCAGCATTCAATTTAAAGGAGAATGCCTGAAAAGGTTTTTGGAGTCACTCAGAGCCCAAAAACTCTGTTCTCAGCTTTGAACAATACTCAGCATTCAGATTTCAGTAGACTGTCAGAAACACAATTTTCACACTCTCCAAGCCCAAAAACTCTGTTCCCAGCTTTGAACAACACACAGCATTCATTTTCCAGAAGTGCATTAGAAACGCAGTTTTCGACACTTTCACAACGCAAAAACGCGATTCCCGGGTTTTAACATCATTCAGCGTGCAGTTTCAATGATATTGCGAGAAACCCAGTTTTCGACACTTTCAGAGCGCAAAAACGCGATTCCCGGGTTTTAACATCATTCAGCGTGCAGTTTCAATGATATTGCGAGAAACCCTGTTTTCGACACTTTCAGAGCGCAAAAACGCGATTCCTGGGTTTTAACATCATTCAACGTGCAGTTTCAACTATATTGCCAGAAACACGGTTTTCAACACTTTCAGAGCGCAAAAACACGATTCCCACGTTTTCAACATCGCTCAGCATTCAATTTAAAGGAGAATGCCTGGAAAGGTTTTTGGAGTCACTCAGAGCCCAAAAACTCTGTTCTCAGCTTTGAACAACACTCAGCATTCAGATTTCAGTAGACTGTCAGAAACACAATTTTCACACTCTCCAAGCCCAAAAACTCTGTTCCCAGCTTTGAACAACACAGAGCATTCATTTTCCACAAGTGCATCAGAAACGCTGTTTTCGACACTTTCACGACGCAAAAACGCAATTCCCGGGTTTCAACATCATTCAGCGTGCAGTTTCAACTATATTGCCAGAAACACGGTTTTCAACACTTTCAGAGCGCTAAAACACGATACCCACGTTTTCAACATCGCTCAGCATTCAATTTAAAGGAGAATGCCTGAAAAGGTTTTTGGAGTCACTCAGAGCCCAAAAACTCTGTTCTCAGCTTTGAACAACACTCAGCATTCAGATTTCAGTAGACTGTCAGAAACACAATTTTCACACTCTCCAAGCCCAAAAACTCTGTTCCCAGCTTTGAACAACACACAGCATTCATTTTCCAGAAGTGCATTAGAAACGCAGTTTTCGACACTTTCACAACGCAAAAACGCGATTCCCGGGTTTTAACATCATTCAGCGTGCAGTTTCAATGATATTGCGAGAAACCCTGTTTTCGACACTTTCAGAGCGCAAAAACGCGATTCCTGGGTTTTAACATCATTCAACGTGCAGTTTCAACTGATATTGCGAGAAACCCTGTTTTTGACACTTTCAGAGCGCAAAAACACGATTCCCACGTTTTCAACATCGCTCAGCATTCAATTTAAAGGAGAATGCCTGGAAAGGTTTTTGGAGTCACTCAGAGCCCAAAAACTCTGTTCTCAGCTTTGAACAACACTCAGCATTCAGATTTCAGTAGACTGTCAGAAACACAATTTTCACACTCTCCAAGCCCAAAAACTCTGTTCCCAGCTTTGAACAACACACAGCATTCATTTTCCAGAAGTGCATCAGAAACGCCGTTTTCTACACTTTCACAACGCAAAAACGCGATTCCCGGGATTTAACATCATTCAGCGTGCAGTTTCAATGATATTGCGAGAAATCCTGTTTTCGACACTTTCAGAGCGCAAAAACGCGATTCCTGGGTTTTAACATCATTCAACGTGCAGTTTCAACTATATTGCCAGAAACACGGTTTTCAACACTTTCAGAGCGCAAAAACACGATTCCCACGTTTTCAACATCGCTCAGCATTCAATTTAAAGGAGAATGCCTGGAAAGGTTTTTGGAGTCACTCAGAGCCCAAAAACTCTGTTCTCAGCTTTGAACAATACTCAGCATTCAGATTTCAGTAGACTGCCAGAAACACAATTTTCACCCTCTCCAAGCCCAAAAACTCTGTTCCCAGCTTTGAACAACACACAGCACTCATTTTCCAGAAGTGCATCAGAAAAGCTGTTTTCGACACTTTCAGAGCGCAAAAACGCGATTCCTGGGTTTTAACATCATTCAGCGAGCAGTTTCAACTATATTGCCAGAAACACGGTTTTCAACACTTTCAGAGCGCAAAAACACGATTCCCACGTTTTCAACATCGCTCAGCATTCAATTTAAAGGAGAATGCCTGGAAAGGTTTTTGGAGTCACTCAGAGCCCAAAAACTCTGTTCTCAGCTTTGAACAACACTCAGCATTCAGATTTCAGTAGACTGTCAGAAACACAATTTTCACACTCTCCAAGCCCAAAAACTCTGTTCCCAGCTTTGAACAACACACAGCATTCATTTTCCAGAAGTGCATCAGAAACGCCGTTTTCTACACTTTCACAACGCAAAAACGCGATTCCCGGGATTTAACATCATTCAGCGTGCAGTTTCAATGATATTGCGAGAAATCCTGTTTTCGACACTTTCAGAGCGCAAAAACGCGATTCCTGGGTTTTAACATCATTCAACGTGCAGTTTCAACTATATTGCCAGAAACACGGTTTTCAACACTTTCAGAGCTCAAAAACACGATTCCCACGTTTTCAACATCGCTCAGCATTCAATTTAAAGGAGAATGCCTGGAAAGGTTTTTGGAGTCACTCAGAGCCCAAAAACTCTGTTCTCAGCTTTGAACAATACTCAGCATTCAGATTTCAGTAGACTGCCAGAAACACAGTTTTCACGCTCTCCAAGCCCAAAAACTCTGTTCCCAGCTTTGAACAACACACAGCACTCATTTTCCAGAAGTGCATCAGAAAAGCTGTTTTCGACACTTTCAGAGCACAAAAACGCGATTCCTGGGTTTTAACATCATTCAGCGAGCAGTTTCAACTATATTGCCAGAAACACGGTTTTCAACACTTTCAGAGCGCAAAAACACGATTCCCACGTTTTCAACATCGCTCAGCATTCAATTTAAAGGAGAATGCCTGGAAAGGTTTTTGGAGTCACTCAGAGCCCAAAAACTCTGTTCTCAGCTTTGAACAACACTCAGCATTCAGATTTCAGTAGACTGTCAGAAACACAATTTTCACACTCTCCAAGCCCAAAAACTCTGTTCCCAGCTTTGAACAACACACAGCATTCATTTTCCAGAAGTGCATCAGAAACGCCGTTTTCTACACTTTCACAACGCAAAAACGCGATTCCCGGGATTTAACATCATTCAGCGTGCAGTTTCAATGATATTGCGAGAAATCCTGTTTTCGACACTTTCAGAGCGCAAAAACGCGATTCCTGGGTTTTAACATCATTCAACGTGCAGTTTCAACTATATTGCCAGAAACACGGTTTTCAACACTTTCAGAGCGCAAAAACACGATTCCCACGTTTTCAACATCGCTCAGCATTCAATTTAAAGGAGAATGCCTGGAAAGGTTTTTGGAGTCACTCAGAGCCCAAAAACTCTGTTCTCAGCTTTGAACAATACTCAGCATTCAGATTTCAGTAGACTGCCAGAAACACAATTTTCACCCTCTCCAAGCCCAAAAACTCTGTTCCCAGCTTTGAACAACACACAGCATTCATTTTCCACAAGTGCATCAGAAACGCTGTTTTCGACACTTTCACAACGCAAAAACGCAATTCCCGGGTTTTAACATCATTCAGCGTGCAGTTTCAATGATATTGCGAGAAACCCTGTTTTCGACACTTTCAGAGAGCAAAAACGCGATTCCTGGGTTTTAACATCATTCAACGTGCAGTTTCAACTATATTGCCAGAAACACGGTTTTCAACACTTTCAAAGCGCAAAAACACGATTCCCACGTTTTCAACATCGCTCAGCATTCAATTTAAAGGAGAATGCCTGGAAAGGTTTTTGGAGTCACTCAGAGCCCAAAAACTCTGTTCTCAGCTTTGAACAATACTCAGCATTCAGATTTCAGTAGACTGTCAGAAAAAAATTTTCACCCTCTCCAAGCCGAAAAACTCTGTTCCCAGCTTTGAACAACACACTGCACTCATTTTCCAGAAGTGCATCAGAAAAGCTGTTTTCGGCACTTTCAGAGCGCAAAAACGCGATTCCCGGGTTTCAACATCATTCAGCGTGCAGTTTCAACTATATTGCCAGAAACACGGTTTTCAACACTTTCAGAGCGCTAAAACACGATACCCACGTTTTCAACATCGCTCAGCATTCAATTTAAAGGAGAATGCCTGAAAAGGTTTTTGGAGTCACTCAGAGCCCAAAAACTCTGTTCTCAGCTTTGAACAACACTCAGCATTCAGATTTCAGTAGACTGTCAGAAACACAATTTTCACACTCTCCAAGCCCAAAAACTCTGTTCCCAGCTTTGAACAACACACAGCATTCATTTTCCAGAAGTGCATTAGAAACGCAGTTTTCGACACTTTCACAACGCAAAAACGCGATTCCCGGGTTTTAACATCATTCAGCGTGCAGTTTCAATGATATTGCGAGAAACCCTGTTTTCGACACTTTCAGAGCGCAAAAACGCGATTCCTGGGTTTTAACATCATTCAACGTGCAGTTTCAACTATATTGCCAGAAACACGGTTTTCAACACTTTCAGAGCGCAAAAACACGATTCCCACGTTTTCAACATCGCTCAGCATTCAATTTAAAGGAGAATGCCTGGAAAGGTTTTTGGAGTCACTCAGAGCCCAAAAACTCTGTTCTCAGCTTTGAACAACACTCAGCATTCAGATTTCAGTAGACTGTCAGAAACACAATTTTCACACTCTCCAAGCCCAAAAACTCTGTTCCCAGCTTTGAACAACACACAGCATTCATTTTCCAGAAGTGCATCAGAAACGCCGTTTTCTACACTTTCACAACGCAAAAACGCGATTCCCGGGATTTAACATCATTCAGCGTGAAGTTTCAATGATATTGCGAGAAATCCTGTTTTCGACACTTTCAGAGCGCAAAAACGCGATTCCTGAGTTTTAACATCATTCAACGTGCAGTTTCAACTATATTGCCAGAAACACGGTTTTCAACACTTTCAGAGCGCAAAAACACGATTCCCACGTTTTCAACATCGCTCAGCATTCAATTTAAAGGAGAATGCCTGGAAAGGTTTTTGGAGTCACTCAGAGCCCAAAAACTCTGTTCTCAGCTTTGAACAATACTCAGCATTCAGATTTCAGTAGACTGCCAGAAACACAATTTTCACCCTCTCCAAGCCCAAAAACTCTGTTCCCAGCTTTGAACAACGCACAGCACTCATTTTCTATAAGTGCATCAGAAAAGCTGTTTTCGACACTTTCAGAGCGCAAAAACGCGATTCCTGGGTTTTAACATCATTCAACGTGCAGTTTCAATGATATTGCGAGAAACCCTGTTTTTGACACTTTCAGAGCGCAAAAACACGATTCCCACGTTTTCAACATCGCTCAGCATTCAATTTAAAGGAGAATGCCTGGAAAGGTTTTTGGAGTCACTCAGAGCCCAAAAACTCTGTTCTCAGCTTTGAACAACACTCAGCATTCAGATTTCAGTAGACTGTCAGAAACACAATTTTCACACTCTCCAAGCCCAAAAACTCTGTTCCCAGCTTTGAACAACACACAGCATTCATTTTCCAGAAGTGCATCAGAAACGCCGTTTTCTACACTTTCACAACGCAAAAACGCGATTCCCGGGATTTAACATCATTCAGCGTGCAGTTTCAATGATATTGCGAGAAATCCTGTTTTCGACACTTTCAGAGCGCAAAAACGCGATTCCTGGGTTTTAACATCATTCAACGTGCAGTTTCAACTATATTGCCAGAAACACGGTTTTCAACACTTTCAGAGCGCAAAAACACGATTCCCACGTTTTCAACATCGCTCAGCATTCAATTTAAAGGAGAATGCCTTGAAAGGTTTTTGGAGTCACTCAGAGCCCAAAAACTCTGTTCTCAGCTTTGAACAATACTGTCAGGGCACAGGCAAGGACTCAGGCGCGGACCACGAGAACTCCAGAATCCAGGCGTTTATTAACAGAGTCGTAGAACAGGCAGGCAGTCCAAAACAGGCAGGGTCAAAATACCGGGAAGGCAGTCCAAACACAGTCAGGAATCAAAGCCGGGGACAGGCAGGGTCAAACCAGGTAGTCAGGAGGATCAGGTGAACAAGGCAGGACAGCAGGCAGGAGCAAGGTCGAAGTGCAGGCAGGGTCGATTCAGGGAACAGCGATCAGGCAGAGAACACGGCGGGAACAAGACAGGCAAAAACACACTGCAACGAACTGGCAACAAGACAGAGACAAGCAGGGTAGATATAGGGCTGGGCTGATGAGGAGATGGGAAGCAGGTGTGTAAGCAGGCAGGAGGGGATGATCGGGTGGGCGGAGACAGGGCGGAGAGTGGGGCAGGGCTAGAACACAAGGAAAACAAAAGCACATGGACAGGGGAAAAAGCAAAACACAATAGCTAGGGGGCGGGAGCACTGACAGTACCCCCCCCCCTACGGACGCCACCAGGCGTCACAGCAGGCGAGCCCGGGTTCCGGCGGTGGAAATCCCGGATCAAGCCAGGGTCCAAGATGTCCCTGGCTGGGACCCAGCATCTCTCCTCGGGTCCGTAGCCCTCCCAGTCCACCAGGTACTGGAGACCGCGCCCCCGACGCCGAACCCCCAGTAGACGGCGTACAGTGTAGGCCTGTGCTCCATCAATCAGGCGGGGAGGCGGAGGAGCCCGGGGAGCCGGGCAGAGAGGGCTGCGGACGACGGGTTTGATCCTGGAGACGTGGAAGGTTGGGTGGATGCGGCGAAGGGAGAGCGGGAGCTTCAGCCGGACCGCCACGGGGCTGATCACCTTAGCGATGGGAAAGGGGCCGATGAAGCGGGGAGCCAGCTTGCGGGAGTCCACCTTGAGGGGAAGGTCCCGGGTGGAGAGCCATACTCGCTGACCCTGGCGATAGCGGGGTGCCTTGGAGCGGTGGCGGTCAGCAAACTGCTTGACCCGAGCCGAGGAGCGGAGCAGTGCGGTACGTGCGCGTCTCCAGGTGCGACGGCAGCGCTGGACAAACGCCGTCACCGAGGGGACCCCCACCTCCTCCTCCTGGGCCGGGAATAGGGGAGGTTGGTAGCCCACACAGCACTGGAAGGGGGACAGCCCTGTGGATGCAGAGGGCAGGGAGTTGATGGCGTACTCCACCCAGGGTAGTTGCTGGCTCCACGCCGTGGGTTCCTGAGATGTGAGGCAACGCAGTACCACTTCTAGCTGCTGGTTAGCCCGCTCGGTCTGGCCGTTAGACTGGGGGTGAAACCCGGATGACAGGCTGACCGTGGCACCCAGTAGCCTGCAAAAAGCTTTCCAGAAATGAGAGGTGAATTGGGGCCCCCGGTCAGACACCACGTCAGTGGGTAGTCCATGCAAACGGAAAACATGGTGAATGAGCAGCTGGGCTGTTTCCTTGGCAGAGGGTAATTTGGGCAGCGGAATGAGATGTACCGACTTGGAAAAGCGATCTATGACAGTGAGGATGACGGTGTTACCGTCAGACGAGGGCAAGCCAGTGACAAAATCCAGGGCGATGTGGGACC
Organism: Megalops cyprinoides; assembly: GCF_013368585.1. NCBI lineage: Eukaryota > Metazoa > Chordata > Actinopteri > Elopiformes > Megalopidae > Megalops > Megalops cyprinoides. The sequence continues at coordinate 9,144 of NW_023494681.1, read as the reverse complement.
AGGGTCGTCTGGGAATTGGCAGGGGTTGTAGCAGGCCGGCGGGCGGCAAGGTGGACGTCTTGTTCCGGGCGCAGACTGAGCAGGCGGAGACGAAGGTCCGGACGTCATCGTTCATGGTGGGCCACCAAAACCGTTGGCTGATGAACGCCGCAGTACGTCGGGCACCGGGATGGCAGGCGAGTCTGGAGGAGTGCCCCCACTGCAGGACCTGAGAGCGAGCAGACTGGGGAACATAAAGACGGTTAGGGGGACAGGTGCCAGGGCCCGATTCGGCCCGAAGTGCAGTGCGGACGACGGTCTCGATGTTCCACTGAGCAGCCGCGACCACACATCGGGCGGGCAGGATGGTGCTGGGCTCCTGGGGTACCTCTGCGGGTGAAAACTGGCGTGAAAGGGCATCTGGCTTACCATTCTTGGAACCGGGGCGGTATGACAGGGTGAAGTCAAACCTGGAAAAGAACAGGGACCAGCGGGCTTGCCTGGGGTTCAGACGTTTGGCCGACTTGAGGTACTCTAAATTCTTGTGGTCGGTCCACACCAGGAATGGGATGCTCGTCCCCTCCAGCCAGTGCCTCCACTCCTCCAGCGCCAGTTTGACTGCCAGTAATTCCCGATCACTGATGTCATAGTTGCGTTCGGTGGGTGTGAGGCGGTGGGAGAAAAAGGCGCAGGGGTGAAGTTTGTTGTCTGTCGGCGAGCGTTGTGACAGGATGGCCCCCACTCCTATGTCTGAAGCGTCCACCTCCACAATGAACTGCTGGGCAGGATCCGGCTGGGTCAGGACAGGCGCTAAGGTGAACCGGGTCTTCAGGTCGACGAACGCCTTCTCGGCTTCAGGGGACCAGGAGAATGCCGTCTTAACAGAAGTCAGAGAGGTGAGAGGAGCAGCCACCATGCCGTAATTGCGGATGAAGCGGCGGTAGAAGTTTGCGAACCCCAGGAAGCGTTGCAGCTCCCGACGTGAAGTGGGGCGAGGCCACTCCTCTACTGCCTGGACCTTCTGCCTGTCCATCTGGATGCTTCCCGCGGAGATGACAAAACCCAGGAAGGCGATGGTGCCCCGATGGAACTCACACTTCTCTGCTTTGACGTATAGCTGGTTCTCCAGCAGGCGCTGAAGGACGCGACGGACATGCTGGACGTGTTCGGACCGGGAGCGAGAAAAGATCAAGATGTCATCCAAATAAACAAACACAAACCGATTGAGCATATCACGGAGGACGTCGTTCACCAGGGACTGGAAAACAGCTGGGGAATTCATCAGACCGAATGGCATGACCAGATATTCATAATGCCCAGAGGGGGTGTTGAAAGCTGTTTTCCACTCGTCCCCCTCTCGAATTCTGACCAGGTGGTAGGCATTGCGGAGATCCAGCTTGGTGAAGATGGTGGCGCCCTGCAGTGACTCAAAGGCAGACGACAGAAGGGGTAGGGGGTAGCGGTTCTTAACAGTTATGGCGTTGAGACCCCGATAATCAATGCAGGGACGAAGAGAGCCGTCCTTCTTACCAACAAAGAAAAAGCCAGCCCCTGCGGGCGAGGAGGACGGGCGGATTATCCCTGCTGCCAGGGACTCCTGGATGTACCGGTTCATAGCCTCGGTCTCCGGTGGGGACAGGGAGAACAGGCGCCCCCTAGGGGGTGACGAACCGGGCAGGAGCTCTATGGCGCAGTCGTAAGGACGATGCGGGGGCAGCGAAGTGGCACGGGACTTACTGAACACCGGCTTAAGGTCCAGATACTCTGGCGGTACTGCCGAGAGGTCAGGAAAATCCTCAGGTGCAGGGGGGGCTGGTGAAGCAGGGACCAAGGCATCGCGAAGACAGTGTGAGTGGCAGAAGGGGCTTCAGCCCAGGATCTTATTGCCCTCCCAGTCGATGTGTGGATTGTGCTGCACTAGCCAGGGGTGACCCAGGACCACGGAGGCTTGAGGGGTGTTGAGGAGATGCAGCACTATCTCTTCACGGTGGTTGCCGGAAATGAGGAAACTCACCGGGTGGGTGGTGTGGGTGATGCGGACCAGTGGGGCTCCGGTGAGGGCATGGGCCTCCAATGGTGAGTGCAGTGGGATGCGGGGCAGGTGCAGCTGGGCCGCCAGGTTGGCGTCAATGAAGCTTCCGTCAGCTCCCGAATCTATTAGGACAGAAACGGAGTGAGACTGACCCCCGACGATCAGGGTGGCGGTGAACAGAGGATGGACTTCAGGGGACAGGTGTAAGGGGGTGACGCTCACCCGTAATCCCCTCACTACTGGGTGAGCACTGGCCTTTGCCGGGCAGATTGCCACGAAGTGCCCTGTCTGCCCACAGTACAGACAGGACCCAGTGCTGATCCTCCTCTGACGCTCGGCAGGTGACAGACGAGTCCGGTCGACCTGCATCGGTCCTGGAGGGGTAGGTGGAGGAGATGCAGGACCCCGTGCAGCCCAAACAGAGTACTGCTCCCGGGAGGGACTGGGCAGACTTCGGGAACCCCTCTCCCTGCGGTGCAGCATCAGGCGCTGGTCCACACGAATGGCCAGGCCCACCAAGGCATCGAAGCTGGCAGGTAGCTCCCGGGTGGCTAGCTCGTCCTTGATGGGCTCCGAGAGGCCGTTGAGGAACGCATCGTACTGAGCCTCCAAGTTCCACCCGCTGGAGGCAGCGAGGGTGCGGAAATCAATAGCGAAATCCGACACCGATCGGCCCCCCTGGCGGGTCAGCAGCATCTCCCGGGCAGCCTCACGACCGTGCTTGGACCGGTCGAACACCTTCTTCATCTCTTCGGTGAAGGCTGCGTAGGAGTGGCAGAAAGAGGCACCGGCATCCCAGACTGCGGTGCCCCACTCCCTGGCACGGCCCGTCAGCAGGGTGATCACGTATGCGATCCTCGTCCGGTCCGTGGGGAACATAGAGGGCTGGAGCTCGAACACCAGGGAGCATTGGGAGAGGAACGACCTGCAGGTACCTGGATCACCGGCATACGACTCGGGAGGTGGCAGTCGGGGTTCCAGACTCGGAGGTGCAGGCAGGGCAGGGGGAGAGACGGCTGCAGGTGGCGCTGGGCGGCTCTGCTGAAGCTGCAGCAGGTGAGCCGTGATGCTGGCCATGCTGGTGGCGAAGCTCTCCAGGGACCTGCCGATTGCCTCCAACTGGCTCTGATGGGTTCCCAGCAGGGTACCTTGCAACTCCAATGCTGCTCTCAGCTGGGGAAGGTCCGCTGAGTCCATGATGGCCAGTTCGTACTGTCAGGGCACAGGCAAGGACTCAGGCGCGGACCACGAGAACTCCAGAATCCAGGCGTTTATTAACAGAGTCGTAGAACAGGCAGGCAGTCCAAAACAGGCAGGGTCAAAATACCGGGAAGGCAGTCCAAACACAGTCAGGAATCAAAGCCGGGGACAGGCAGGGTCAAACCAGGTAGTCAGGAGGATCAGGTGAACAAGGCAGGACAGCAGGCAGGAGCAAGGTCGAAGTGCAGGCAGGGTCGATTCAGGGAACAGCGATCAGGCAGAGAACACGGCGGGAACGAGACAGGCAAAAACACACTGCAACGAACTGGCAACAAGACAGAGACAAGCAGGGTAGATATAGGGCTGGGCTGATGAGGAGATGGGAAGCAGGTGTGTAAGCAGGCAGGAGGGGATGATCGGGTGGGCGGAGACAGGGCGGAGAGTGGGGCAGGGCTAGAACACAAGGAAAACAAAAGCACATGGACAGGGGAAAAAGCAAAACACAATAGCTAGGGGGCGGGAGCACTGACAAATACTCAGCATTCAGATTTCAGTAGACTGCCAGAAACACAATTTTCACCCTCTCCAAGCCCAAAAACTCTGTTCCCAGCTTTGAACAACACACAGCACTCATTTTCCAGAAGTGCATCAGAAAAGCTGTTTTCGACACTTTCAGAGCGCAAAAACGCGATTCCTGGGTTTTAACATCATTCAGCGTGCAGTTTCAACTATATTGCCAGAAACACGGTTTTCAACACTTTCAGAGCGCAGAAACACGATTCCCACGTTTTCAACATCGCTCAGCATTCAATTTAAAGGAGAATGCCTGGAAAGGTTTTGGAGTCACTCAGAGCCCAAAAACTCTGTTCTCAGCTTTGAACAACACTCAGCATTCAGATTTCAGTAGACTGTCAGAAACACAATTTTCACACTCTCCAAGCCCAAAAACTCTGTTCCCAGCTTTGAACAACACACAGCATTCATTTTCCAGAAGTGCATTAGAAACGCAGTTTTCGACACTTTCACAACGCAAAAACGCGATTCCCGGGTTTTAACATCATTCAGCGTGCAGTTTCAATGATATTGCGAGAAACCCTGTTTTCGACACTTTCAGAGCGCAAAAACGCGATTCCTGGGTTTTAACATCATTCAACGTGCAGTTTCAACTATATTGCCAGAAACACGGTTTTTCAACACTTTCAGAGCGCAAAAACACGATTCCCACGTTTTCAACATCGCTCAGCATTCAATTTAAAGGAGAATGCCTGGAAAGGTTTTTGGAGTCACTCAGAGCCCAAAAACTCTGTTCTCAGCTTTGAACAACACTCAGCATTCAGATTTCAGTAGACTGTCAGAAACACAATTTTCACACTCTCCAAGCCCAAAAACTCTGTTCCCAGCTTTGAACAACACACAGCATTCATTTTCCAGAAGTGCATCAGAAACGCCGTTTTCTACACTTTCACAACGCAAAAACGCGATTCCCGGGATTTAACATCATTCAGCGTGCAGTTTCAATGATATTGCGAGAAATCCTGTTTTCGACACTTTCAGAGCGCAAAAACGCGATTCCTGGGTTTTAACATCATTCAACGTGCAGTTTCAACTATATTGCCAGAAACACGGTTTTCAACACTTTCAGAGCGCAAAAACACGATTCCCACGTTTTCAACATCGCTCAGCATTCAATTTAAAGGAGAATGCCTGGAAAGGTTTTTGGAGTCACTCAGAGCCCAAAAACTCTGTTCTCAGCTTTGAACAATACTCAGCATTCAGATTTCAGTAGACTGCCAGAAACACAATTTTCACCCTCTCCAAGCCCAAAAACTCTGTTCCCAGCTTTGAACAACACACAGCACTCATTTTCCAGAAGTGCATCAGAAAAGCTGTTTTCGACACTTTCAGAGCGCAAAAACGCGATTCCTGGGTTTTAACATCATTCAGCGAGCAGTTTCAACTATATTGCCAGAAACACGGTTTTCAACACTTTCAGAGCGCAAAAACACGATTCCCACGTTTTCAACATCGCTCAGCATTCAATTTAAAGGAGAATGCCTGGAAAGGTTTTTTGGAGTCACTCAGAGCCCAAAAACTCTGTTCTCAGCTTTGAACAACACTCAGCATTCAGATTTCAGTAGACTGTCAGAAACACAATTTTCACACTCTCCAAGCCCAAAAACTCTGTTCCCAGCTTTGAACAACACACAGCATTCATTTTCCAGAAGTGCATCAGAAACGCCGTTTTCTACACTTTCACAACGCAAAAACGCGATTCCCGGGATTTAACATCATTCAGCGTGCAGTTTCAATGATATTGCGAGAAATCCTGTTTTCGACACTTTCAGAGCGCAAAAACGCGATTCCTGGGTTTTAACATCATTCAACGTGCAGTTTCAACTATATTGCCAGAAACACGGTTTTCAACACTTTCAGAGCGCAAAAACACGATTCCCACGTTTTCAACATCGCTCAGCATTCAATTTAAAGGAGAATGCCTGGAAAGGTTTTTGGAGTCACTCAGAGCCCAAAAACTCTGTTCTCAGCTTTGAACAATACTCAGCATTCAGATTTCAGTAGACTGCCAGAAACACAATTTTCACCCTCTCCAAGCCCAAAAACTCTGTTCCCAGCTTTGAACAACACACAGCACTCATTTTCCAGAAGTGCATCAGAAAAGCTGTTTTCGACACTTTCAGAGAGCAAAAACGCGATTCCTGGGTTTTAACATCATTCAGCGTGCAGTTTCAACTATATTGCCAGAAACACGGTTTTCAACACTTTCAGAGCGCAAAAACACGATTCCCACGTTTTAAACATCGCTCAGCATTCAATTTAAAGGAGAATGCCTGAAAAGGTTTTTGGAGTCACTCAGAGCCCAAAAACTCTGTTCTCAGCTTTGAACAATACTCAGCATTCAGATTTCAGTAGACTGTCAGAAACACAATTTTCACACTCTCCAAGCCCAAAAACTCTGTTCCCAGCTTTGAACAACACACAGCATTCATTTTCCAGAAGTGCATTAGAAACGCAGTTTTCGACACTTTCACAACGCAAAAACGCGATTCCCGGGTTTTAACATCATTCAGCGTGCAGTTTCAATGATATTGCGAGAAACCCAGTTTTCGACACTTTCAGAGCGCAAAAAACGCGATTCCCGGGTTTTAACATCATTCAGCGTGCAGTTTCAATGATATTGCGAGAAACCCTGTTTTCGACACTTTCAGAGCGCAAAAACGCGATTCCTGGGTTTTAACATCATTCAACGTGCAGTTTCAACTATATTGCCAGAAACACGGTTTTCAACACTTTCAGAGCGCAAAAACACGATTCCCACGTTTTCAACATCGCTCAGCATTCAATTTAAAGGAGAATGCCTGGAAAGGTTTTTGGAGTCACTCAGAGCCCAAAAACTCTGTTCTCAGCTTTGAACAACACTCAGCATTCAGATTTCAGTAGACTGTCAGAAACACAATTTTCACACTCTCCAAGCCCAAAAACTCTGTTCCCAGCTTTGAACAACACAGAGCATTCATTTTCCACAAGTGCATCAGAAACGCTGTTTTCGACACTTTCACGACGCAAAAACGCAATTCCCGGGTTTCAACATCATTCAGCGTGCAGTTTCAACTATATTGCCAGAAACACGGTTTTCAACACTTTCAGAGCGCTAAAACACGATACCCCACGTTTTCAACATCGCTCAGCATTCAATTAAAGGAGAATGCCTGAAAAGGTTTTTGGAGTCACTCAGAGCCCAAAAACTCTGTTCTCAGCTTTGAACAACACTCAGCATTCAGATTTCAGTAGACTGTCAGAAACACAATTTTCACACTCTCCAAGCCCAAAAACTCTGTTCCCAGCTTTGAACAACACACAGCATTCATTTTCCAGAAGTGCATTAGAAACGCAGTTTTCGACACTTTCACAACGCAAAAACGCGATTCCCGGGTTTTAACATCATTCAGCGTGCAGTTTCAATGATATTGCGAGAAACCCTGTTTTCGACACTTTCAGAGCGCAAAAACGCGATTCCTGGGTTTTAACATCATTCAACGTGCAGTTTCAATGATATTGCGAGAAACCCTGTTTTTGACACTTTCAGAGCGCAAAAACACGATTCCCACGTTTTCAACATCGCTCAGCATTCAATTTAAAGGAGAATGCCTGGAAAGGTTTTTGGAGTCACTCAGAGCCCAAAAACTCTGTTCTCAGCTTTGAACAACACTCAGCATTCAGATTTCAGTAGACTGTCAGAAACACAATTTTCACACTCTCCAAGCCCAAAAACTCTGTTCCCAGCTTTGAACAACACACAGCATTCATTTTCCAGAAGTGCATCAGAAACGCCGTTTTCTACACTTTCACAACGCAAAAACGCGGATTCCCGGGATTTAACATCATTCAGCGTGCAGTTTCAATGATATTGCGAGAAATCCTGTTTTCGACACTTTCAGAGCGCAAAAACGCGATTCCTGGGTTTTAACATCATTCAACGTGCAGTTTCAACTATATTGCCAGAAACACGGTTTTCAACACTTTCAGAGCGCAAAAACACGATTCCCACGTTTTCAACATCGCTCAGCATTCAATTTAAAGGAGAATGCCTGGAAAGGTTTTTGGAGTCACTCAGAGCCCAAAACTCTGTTCTCAGCTTTGAACAATACTCAGCATTCAGATTTCAGTAGACTGCCAGAAACACAATTTTCACCCTCTCCAAGCCCAAAAACTCTGTTCCCAGCTTTGAACAACACACAGCACTCATTTTCCAGAAGTGCATCAGAAAAGCTGTTTTCGACACTTTCAGAGCGCAAAAACGCGATTCCTGGGTTTTAACATCATTCAGATGATGCAGTTTCAACTATATTGCCAGAAACACGGTTTTCAACACTTTCAGAGCGCAAAAACACGATTCCCACGTTTTCAACATCGCTCAGCATTCAATTTAAAGGAGAATGCCTGAAAAGGTTTTTGGAGTCACTCAGAGCCCAAAAACTCTGTTCTCAGCTTTGAACAATACTCAGCATTCAGATTTCAGTAGACTGTCAGAAACACAATTTTCACACTCTCCAAGCCAAAAACTCTGTTCCCAGCTTTGAACAACACACAACATTCATTTTCCAGAAGTGCATCAGAAACGCCGTTTTCTACACTTTCATCAACGCAAAAACGCGATTCCCGGGTTTTTAACATCATTCAGCGTGCAGTTTCAATGATATTGCGAGAAACCCTGTTTTCGACACTTTCAGAGCGCAAAACGCGATTCCTGGGTTTTAACATCATTCAACGTGCAGTTTCATCTATATTGCCAGAAACACGGTTTTCAACACTTTCAGAGCGCAGAAACACGATTCCCACGTTTTCAACATCGCTCAGCATTCAATTTAAAGGAGAATGCCTGGAAAGGTTTTTGGAGTCACTCAGAGCCCAAAAACTCTGTTCTCAGCTTTGAACAACACTCAGCATTCAGATTTCAGTAGACTGTCAGAAACACAATTTTCACACTCTCCAAGCCCAAAAACTCTGTTCCCAGCTTTGAACAACACACAGCATTCATTTTCCAGAAGTGCATCAGAAACGCAGTTTTCGACACTTTCACAACGCAAAAACGCGATTCCAGGGTTTTAACATCATTCAGCGTGCAGTTTCAATGATATTGCGAGAAACCCTGTTTCGACACTTTCAGAGCGCAAAAACGCGATTCCTGGGTTTTAACATCATTCAACGTGCAGTTTCAACTATATTGCCAGAGAAACACGGTTTTCAACACTTTCAGAGCGCAAAAACACGATTCCCACGTTTTCAACATCGCTCAGCATTCAATTTAAAGGAGAATGCCTGGAAAGGTTTTTGGAGTCACTCAGAGCCCAAAAACTCTGTTCTCAGCTTTGAACAACATTCAGCATTCAGATTTCAGTAGACTGTCAGAAACACAC